>NC_057406.1:39220874-39329971 GCF_019320065.1 Cervus canadensis | reverse complement strand
ATCTCCTGGCAATCTTTATTCCAGCTTGTGCTTCATCCATCCCAGTGTTTCTCATGATGTACTCTCATATAAGTTAAATAAGCAGGGTGGCAATATACAGCCTTGACATACTCCTTTCCCGATTTGGAACCAATCTGTTGTTCCATGTCCAGTTCTAACTGTTGCTTCCTGACCTGCATACAGATTTCTCAGTAGGCAGGTCAGGTGGTCTGGTATTCCCATCTCTTGAAGAATTTCCCAGTTTGTTGTGATCCACACAGTCAAAGTTTTTGGCATGTCAATAAGCAGAAATAGATGTTTTTCTGGAACTCTCTTGCTTTTTCCATAATCCAGTGCATGTTTGCAATTTGATCTCTGGTTCCTCTGCCTTTTCTAAAACCAGCTTGAATATCTGGAAGTTCATGGTTCACATACTGTTGAAGCCTGGCTTGGAGAATTTTGAGCATTACTTTACTAGCATGTGAGATGAGTGCAATTGTGTGGTAGTTTGAGCATTTTTTGGCATTGCCTTTCTTAGGGATTGGAATGAAAGCAGACCTTTCCTAGCCCTGTGGTCACTGCTGAGTTTCCCAAATTTGCTGGTATATTTAGTGCAGTACTTTCACAGCATCATCATTTAGGATTTGAAATAGCTCAACTGGGATTTCATCACCTCTACTAGCTTTGTTCATAGTGATGCTTTCTACATACATGTGACTACTAGGTGGATGAAATAACTGTATTATTTTAGGTAAAATAATGCTTTTTAGATTTAATGACCAAGACTGCTAGACTTTAACACATTCAGGACTCTAAATGTAAACACCAATATAGTAGTAACTTGATTCCAGCAGAGGAAATTTCTCCATGTGTTAAAATTAGGTAACAAAAGTTGCTGGAATTATAATTTCTTTCAGAAGCACCTGCCAGTTGGCATCTGGCTCCATCTATAGTTACGAGAGTTTTTTAAAAGCTCACTAAAAATAAGCTGTGTAAAATGGTGGTGTTTTTCCTGTTCAGGAGATTCTAGTTTTTACAGTGTTCTAAGTGAACATGTTTTATTGAACATAATTTACATAAGAAAAACAATAAAATAATTCTATTGGATGCCCTTAGAGTAGCACTAAAAAGTCAGTTGGTTTGCACCTGCAGTTAGGTTTGGTTATATTTCATTGCAGCCCTAATGAAATAACATTTCCTTACTAGTCATAGTTTATCTTTAAAATATTCATTCTTATTAAAAACTATACATATAAGTCTTATGAATCAGTGAACTAAAGTGAACTGGATGGGCAAATTTAATTCAGATGACCATTATATCTACTACTGTGGGCAAAAATCCCTTAGAGGAATGGAGTAGTCCACATAGTCAACAAAAGAGTGAAATTTAGTACGTGGGTGCAAACTCAAAAACGACATAATGATCTCTTCATTTCCAAGGCAAACCATTCAATATCACAGTAATCCACGTCTATGGCCCAACCAGTAATGCTGAAGAAGTTGAGGTTGAATGGTTTTGTGAAGACCTATAAGACCTTCTAAAACTAACACCAAAAAAGGAAGTCCTTTTCATCATAGGGGATTGAAATGCAAAAGTAGGAAGTCAAGAGATACCTGGAGTAAAAGGCAAATTTGACTTTGGAGTACAAAACAAAGCAGGGCAAAGGCTACCAGAGTTTTGCCAAGAGAATGCACTGGTCATAGCAAACACCCTCTTCCAATAACACAAGAGGAAACTCTACACATGGACATCACCAGATGGTCAACACCAAAATCAGATTGATAATATTCTTTGCAGCCAAAGATGGAGAAGCTCTATACAGTCAGCAAAAACAAGACCAGGAGCTGACTGTGGCTCAGATCATGAACTCCTTATTGCCAAATTCAGACTTAAATTGAAGAAACTAGGGATAGTTTTCTATGTATAGGTCTTTTGTTTCTTTAGGTAGATATACTCCTAAGTATTTTATTCTTTTTGTTGCAATGGTGAATGAAAACCACTAGACCAGTCAAGTATGACCTAAATCAAATCCTTTATGTTTATACAGTGGAAGTGATAAATAGATTCAAGGAATTAGATCTGATAGACAGAGTGCCTGAAGAACTATGGATGGAGGTTCATGACATTGTACAGGAGGCAGTGATCAAGACCATCCCCAAGAAAAAGAAATGCAAAAAAGTTGTCTGAGGAGGCCTTAGACAGGAGGCCTGAGAAAAGAAGAGAAGTGAAAGGCAAAGGAGAAAAGGAAAGATATACCCATTTGAATGCAGAGTTCCAAAGAATAGCAAGGAGAGATAAGAAAGCCTTCGTCAGTGATCATTGTAAAGAAATAGGGGAAACAATAGAATGGGAAAGACTAGAGATCTCTTCAATAAAATCAGATACCAAGTGAACATTTCAGGCAAAGATGGGTTCGATAAAGGACAGAAATGGTATGGATCTAACAGAAGCAGTAGATATTAAGAAGAGGTGGCAAGAAAACACAGAAGAACTATACAAAAAAGATCTTCATGACCCAGATCACAACAATGGTGTGATCACTCACCTAGAGCCAGACATCCTGGAATGCAAAGGATCACTGTGAACAAAGCTAGTGGAGGTGATGGAATCCCAGTTGAGCTCTTTCAAATCCTAAAAGATGATGTTGTGAAAGTGCCACACTCAATATGCCAGCAAATTTGGAAAACTCAGCAGTGGCCACAGGACTGGAAAAGGTCAGTTTTCATTCCAATCCCAAGGAAAGGCAATGCCAAAGAATGTTCAAAATACCACACAATTGCACTCATCTCACACGTTAATAAAATAATGCTCAAAATTCTCCAAGCCAGGCTTCAACAGTACATGAACCATGAACTGTTGTTCCAGCTGGACTGAAAAAAGGCAGAGGAACCAGATCATGGCATCTAGTCCTGTCATTTCATGGCAAATAAATGGAGAAAAAGTGGAAACAGTGTTTGATTTTATTTTTCTGGACTCCAAAATCACCGAGGGCAGTGACTGCAGTCGTGAAATTAAAAGACTTCTGCTCCTTGTAAGAAAAGCTCTGAGAAACCTAGACAGCATATTAAAAAGCAGAGACATTACTTTGCTGCCAAAGTTCATATAGTGAAAGCTATGATTTTTTCCAGTATTCTTGTAGGAATGTGAGAGTTGGACCATAAAGAAGGCTGAGAGCCAAAGAATTGATGCTTTCGGATTGTGGTGCTGGAGAAAACTCTAGAGAGTCCCTTGGACAGCGAGGAGATCAATCCCATCAACCTAAAAGAAATCAACTCCGAATATTCCTTGGATGGACTGATGTTGAAGCTGAAGCTCCAATACTTCAGTCACCTCATGTGAAGAATTGACTCATTGGGAAAGACTTGGATGCTAGGACAGATTGAGGGCAAGAGGAGAAGAGGGCAACAGAGGGTGAGATGTTTGGATAGCATCACTGACTCAGTGGACACGGGTTTGAGCAAACTCTTGGGGATGGTGAAGAACAGCAAAGCCTGGCATGCTGCAGTCCATGGGGTCTCAAAGAGTGGGACAGAACTTAGCGACTGAACAAAAAGAAACAATTACGATAACAAGTCTCTGTGTTAAGTGAATTTTAACAAAAATAAGGGCAGACCTTTCCTTTGCCATGTGTTAGCCAATTACAAAGTGAGTACAGAATCATTAAAAACATAGTCCTCTTTTAAAGTTATATTCTGATTGAAAACAACACTATCAAGGAACTTCAACTCTGCTCTGCAGTTTTCTTTCCTTTCAGAGGTTCGCTTAAAACCTTGATAACAGGGACGTCAGGAGCATAGAAGGCCATTGTAAGGTCCCCTGGGTACCTAGGTGCACTTGAATCCTCCAGAGGGCAGGGTAGTACATCTTCCGCTTGATCGAAACATTAAAAGAGAAAATGAATTTTAGTTAATTTAATGTTTATTTTGTGCTGAAGTTTTACTTGTGAAGAAGAAAATGAATGTCTGGTGAGTGATGATCAACCCCCTTATCAGGACTAAATCCTGCATGTGACTGATATCCAAACACCTGGGGCATTACAAGAGTGGAAAGGTAGACAGGACATCTAGGTGAATAAATATTGCATGGAACATGGGCTGATATTCTAGTGACATTGGAGAGGGTCAGTCTAACTCACTGGGCAGTAGCATCCCCAAATGTGCAGCTCTTGATGACCTGCTGAAAATGACCAATAATTTCATACAGTGAGTCTGAACAATAGTAGAAGCTATATATATATATATATATATATATATATATATATACACACACACACATATTTACATATATATATATATATTTACTATTTTTATCTGTAGGAGATATAGTTCACCTATAACAGAAACTCTTTTAAACAGTTTCCACTTTAAAAAGTCACTAGGGGCATGGGATGGGGAGGGAGGTAGGAAGGGGGTTCAGGATGGGGAACACATGTACACTCATCGCGGATTCAAGTCAATGTATGGCAAAACCAATACAATATTGTAAAGTAAGATAAATAAATAAAGAAAGAAAACTATGAAAAAAAAAGTCACTAGGGGGACTTCCTTGGTAGTCCAGTGTTTAAGATTCTGCATTTTGAATGCAGGGGATGCAGGTTTGAGCCCTGTTTGGGAACTAAGATGTCAAACACCATATGGCATGGTGGAAAAGTCACCAGATTAACAGACATTCTCTGCTCCTTTTGTGAGATGCACTGAGTTATGACCTAACAAACACTTGAGTGAGTGCTCTGCTCTTTATTATATTTGTGCACCCCTGTTTCACCTGACTGAGTTGGTTGTTTGCTGAGTCACTTAATGATTATTCCCAGTTTATCCAGTTGCACTGTCTATTGTAATTGTGTAATTTAGTAAAATATTCTATAAGTGGCTAAATCATTTGATTTGACTGTGAAAGAGTTGTATCTTTGTGACAACCGAATGTATGCTTTGGAAAATCTAAAAGAAGTGAAATTGCTGAAGAATAGAAGGCTTTGATTCAACAAAGCATGGATGAGACAACTGTAAAAGACTGGAGGGGGGTAAAATCCTGAAAATGGATTCTTTACTCAATATACTTACAAGTATGTTTAGATTTTTGTTCCACTTTAAAGATATGAAAACTGATGCTAGCATAGGTGACATATTTTGGATCTGCTTTATGATGATGATTAGTTTTCTAATACATAGCCTTTTATTAAAAGACCTTGACCTGACTTTAAAATATGGATGAATGTATATTTTTATGTTTCAGGTTAAAATAAAATGTTTGAAGTTAAATATTATTTTCTTTATGATTCTTGGCTTTAAACTAAGTTTTTAAATTAATCAATCAACTATTGGCCAATTAGAAGTCTGCTGAAAACAATCCTTTGCACATCCTCCTGTCTAAACCAGAGAGGGTCATGGTGCTCCTTTTGGATTTATCCAATGAGGTATTTCATTGAACCACATAGTGGTTGTGCAGGAAGAGCTGAGACTGGGTGATCTCGACTTTCTGCTCCCAAAATGGGAACTGGAATGGTAGGAACCTTCTCCAGGGCAACTCAGTGTTCTGAAAGCTTTGGAGACATATGGCAGATTCACCAGTGGTTTTCTAATTATCCATTATACATAATCCCAAACTTTACATAACCCAGAATAAGCACAAACATGAGAGCTGCCCTTCAGCAAAGAAAAGCTAACAATCGTGTTTGCTGGAGTGAAGGGAAATGTTTTGACTTTTCCTCCCTGATGATTCAGGTTTTAAACTGACACTGTAACTTTAAATACAGCATTTTTCCGGGAGAAAATTTCCCATACTATACAAGTATATTTAAATGGGTCATGACCAGAGGGAAGAGGAACAGGTAATTCTGCAATATTGCAAAAATAAAATAAAAATTTAAAACAAGTGAAATAGTCATGTTGTATATAATTATGCTTATTAAGGCAGTTTGAGAAATATAATCCAGCCAAAAAGTGATTGACTGGTAATAAGTACAATTTGAATGACTAACTTCACTATTGCTTTTGGAATCTACACAGTCGTTACAGCTGGAACCATGATTGTTAGAGCTGACTTCAGATAGTTTAAACCTGCATTTCCCTATCATTCTCTTTCTTGCTATGTGCAGATACTGAAAAAATTAGATATACTTAAGAAGAGGAGATTAATAGGTGCTTAGAAGGGACAGGAGTTCCTCCCTTAATAACTTCTATGTAAAAGTAGCACTAACAAAATAAAAGCAATATTTGATCATCTACAATAAGTAATCACCAAAATAATGAATAACCTGGTAGTTTTTCCTTTTTTCCCTAGTGCTGATAAAGAGAAATAGCTTATTTCAAAGGACACCAACATTCATTCAGTATTCACAACAGGTGCCTCCAGATAGTAAGGAAGATAGTTTCCAACCAGCCAGATTCTTGAGCCTGGTCTGAGAGGATAAAATATTTCATCAATCACTGTGGGGTGTATTTGTAGCTTTAATTATTTTGTTTTTCATCTCTCAAGAGAAATGTTTCTCACAAAAGTGCAAAAACATTAATAGAACAGCACTTATTTTTATTGTTTCACTGGAGATAAATTCAAAGTGTCCAACCAACTACTTACTGTAATCCTTTAAAATTAACCACTAGTGAATAGCACTCACTTTATATACTTATCCCAAATGGCTTAACGTCTGCTTGGGTTTTCTGTTTGAGCCTGACAGAAAATAAATTTTAAGGATAAGAAAGTATTTACGAAAACATTTTTTTTACCCTATATTTTTTCACTAAGTAAACTTAGTGCTAATTCCCTGTCCCCCACAAGAATACTATGCAAAGTTGTTAAATTTTAATTCATTGTTCAAGCCTTGAAGTTTAGATAATATTTTCTGATTGCTAAAGCACAGCATTTTAAGGGAACAAATGTCAACATAATCCAATAAAAGATAACAATAAGTGAACCTAAGTCATTGTGGGGCAGAGTTTGAACCCCAAAATTAATACATTTTTTTTAAAGAGGCAGTAAAGAGTAGTGTTGAGGAATGTTGTCAATTTCCTTCACATTCTGAAATGGTTTTCCCAGGAGAGGAGGTAAAGATACTGGAGCAGGGGAACGCTGAACTCCCTCCCCTGACAAACACATCAAAACGACATCTACATGTGGAGCAATTCTCACTGAAAACAAGCTGCAGACTGGCAGAAAGAATCTTGCACAACCAAAGCTGTAAAGAAAGATCGACACAGAGTTTGTAGGAAGGGAGGAGAAGTGATCAGGTTGAGACCCGCCAGTAGAGGAGGCAGACCACACGGGCTTAGAGATCCTTCCTGGGGAATGAGAGGTTCATATTGGGCACCCCAGTCCTGGGTTCTGAGTCTGGGAAGATGAATCCTCTTAGGTAGCTTATACGAGTGGGACTAACAGGAGGGCTGAAGAAACCGACTTCACTTGTGAAGAGCACACACACTTACTCCTGGGAACTGCATGGAGATCCACACCAAGATGTATTGTAATTAAAATGATGAAAGTTAAGGATAAAGGGAGAATTCTAAAGGCAGCAGGAGAAAAACAGTTATGTATGAGGGAACCCACAGAAAGCCAACAATTTTTTTTCTGCAGAAACTTTGCAGGCCAGTAGGGAGTGCAATGATATGTTTAAAGTGATGAAAGGGAAAACCCCACACCCTAGGATAGTCTACTCAGTAAGGTTACCATTCAGAATGAGAGCAGAGATAGAGAAATTTTCAGACAAGCAAAAGCTAAGAGAGTTCATCAAACTAAACTGACCCTTCTCTAAGTGAAAATGAAAAGGCTACAACAAGAAGTAAGAATTTATAGGAAAATGAAAAATCCCACTGGTATAGGTAAATATATGGTAAATGTTGTGGATCAATCACTTAAATAAGCTAGTATGAAGATCAAAAAGCAAAAATTGTAAAATCAGTCAAAATTACAATAAACAGTTAAGGGATAAAGATGAAGATGTAAAATATGACATCAAAACCACAAAATGTGGGAGAGAGAGTAAAAAAAAAGTAGATCTTACGGAATGTGTGTAAACTTGAAAGACTATCAGTTTCTATTTTTTTCTTTCTAATGGTTAGGACCTTCAAGATTTGTGAATTCTACGGGATACTTTGTGATTTTTTGGATTTATATAAGCATCTATAAACATGCTTACATGGCAAATAATGAATAAGGCAGGTGTGCAGATCTGAACAAACATGTTACCTGCATATGAATAAAATACCCTTAGCATGTAATCATAAGGGTTTGTATGTGCCAGAGACACACCTGGAACCTGGGCACAGCTGGGTCATCTCACCTGAGGTGTCTCCTGGAGCATAGCAGGGGCCATCAGACAACCCAAGGGCACATTGCACAACCAGGGACTCATGCAGCTCTCAGTGATCAGACCAGTCTGGCTTTCCTAATTTAGGGTGTGGTGGGCAGAAGATGAGGTGCCCCTCAGGCTGCTCTCCTGCAAAGCTAGATGCTGCAGAGGACAATGACAGGCACTCATCCTGCCATGGAAGCTGGTATTAGGCAAGCCCTTTCCTCCTTTCTTCCTGGGCTTCCCTAATAGTTGGTAAAGAATCTGCCTACAATGCAGGAGACCTCAGTTTGATTCCTGGGTAGGGAAGATCTGCTGGAGAAGGGAAAGGCTACCCACTCTAGTATTGGATAGGGTACCCGCTCTAGTATTCCCTTGTGGCTCAGCTGGTAAAGAATCTGCCTGCAATGCGGGAGACCTGGGTTTGATCCCTGGATTGGAAAGATTCCCTGGAGAAGGGAGTATTACCCACTTCAGTATTCTGCCCTGGATAGGTCCATGGACTACAGTCCATGGGGTCCGAAAGAGTCAGACATGACTGAGTGACTTTCTTTCTATTTCTTCCTTTTATTTCTATCCACCTACAGGGGGCAGGCTTTTTCATCACAGAAATTTGATGAAACAGCCCAAGCTGATCTTTGTGAGCATGATAAAGAACCAAAGGAAGAAAAGATTAGTGGTTTTCATAAAAGGAGAATAATCTATAACCACAACCTCCTCTACAAAGCATGAGATGAGGTACACTGTGTGGTGTCTCTTTATTCTCTGCTTCTTCCTTTTATTCTTTCCCACCAGCCTCACTTCTTTCAATGTGGGAAGCTATGCAGATGGCTTGTGTGCAAGACTTTCTCCCATCCCTTCCCAGCCTGCAAAGTCGCTTTTTCTCCATTTCTCTGCACAGTGTTCTTAGGTGCCTGTTGGAAAAAAGACACATTCCAGACCTAGCAGTGTTCATGGGAACTTGGAAAGCTCTTGACACCAGGTTGTGGTGAAGGCAAGTGCAGTATTTATAGCAGATGCCATACAAGGAATTCCAGTGGATACTGCTCAGAAGAGCCAAATGCCCTGTTTTTTTTTTTTTTTTTTTTTTGTTGTTATTCAGTAGCTAAGCCATCTCCAACTCTTTGTGAATCCCTTGGACTGCAGCATGCCAAGCTTCCCTGTCTTTCACTATCTCCTGGAGTTTGCTCAAACTCATATCCATTGAGTCAGTGATGCCATCCAACCATCTCATTCTCTGTTGTTCCCTTCTCCTCTTGCCCTCAATCTTTCCCAGCATCAGGATCTTTTCCAGTGAATTGGCTCTTCTCATCAGGTGGGCACAGTACTGGAGCTCCAGCTTCAGCATCAGTCCTTCCACTGAATATTCAGGGTTGATTTCCTTTAATATTGACTGGTTTGATTTCCTTGCTGTCCAGGGGACTGTCAAGAGTCTTCTCCAGCATCATAGTTCGAAAGCATCAATTCTTCTGTGCTCAGCCTTCTTTATGGTCCAACTCTCACATCCATACATGACTACTGGAAAAAACCACAGTTTTGACTGGATGGACCTTTGTTGACACCTAATGCTGGGCTTTGCTTCACCACAATCCAGTGTCAGTAGATCGACTTTACTGTACTCAGGTGAGCAGATCCAAGTACAGTTCGATAACTGAATGTTTTAAACAGAGAAGTGAGACCAACAGTTTAACATTTTAGGATGATTTCTTTGGGAGTTGTTTAGTAGAGAGGAAAGGGAAGGCTCAGAGCCAGAACCATAGCAGTGGGTGCAGAGAGAAGTGTAAGGATTCAGGGAATATTCAGGAAGCAGAAATGACAAGATTTGATAATAGATGATTCCTTAGAGAAAAAAACTCTGTATGCTCAGTCAGCTCTTTCCTTTCCCCCTCCATATCTTCCTCCCTTCTTTTCTTCCTTTCTCGTTTTTAAAAATACAACTTCCAGGGGCCTAGAAGAGCATTACTGCATCTCTCAAAGTCCCTGATTTTCACTTAAGAACTATTTTTCAGAAGGATTACTCTCAACTAATTGGTATTCTTATTTATTCCTACCTTTTGTGGCATTGATAGAATATTGTTCTTTGCTTTGGTTTTCATGTATAAAAGACACAATAGAAAAATGAACACTATTGTTTTTAAGTCCATATTTGTTAATACTAAGACATATAGTACTTTAAGAAGAAAACCAGATTTTCTTCTTCTTAACTTCTTTTTTCACCTCATTCCATTTGGAAACTTGAATTGTTAGTTTACATTATAGTCTTCAAGCAAAAACACAGCAGTTAATACTGCAGTTTTTGAATTCTGAAAGTGATTTTGGTGATTTTTTTTTTCTCTAAAGGGTCATATCAATATTTATGTTTTGCTATTTCTTATTAAACTTATATTTGGAATTTAAAGTTGGCAATATAGTGAATTTAAAATAAAAATGGCTAGAACTATGTTTTTCATTTAAAATTTCATTTACATTTTTAGACTTTACAATAGAATAAGAAAAGCAGCTAGCATTCATGAATAGCTACTAAGTGCCAGATGTGCCAAGAGCTTTACATATATTAATCCCTTTAATCATTATAACCTTATTACCCCAAATTATGCATGGGAAACTAAAGAACAGTGAGATTGAGTAACTTGCCCAAGGTCACACAGCTAATAGGTGGCAAAGTCAGGATTTAAATAAAGTACTTTGGTTCAGTCCCTGCTTCCTCACTTAACTAAGGGAATAGCCATGGGAGGAGACAGGGGGATTAAAAAGATGGGCTGAGATCTCTTTGGGGTAAGATTGCCTGGACCTCTTGTTGATTATATTGGAGATGAGTGATCAAGTAGGAAGCTGGAAAGGGCCTGAGGAAGAAATGACTGATGATGGCCTAGTTTCTGGACAACTGTAATTTCTCCAAGAAAACGTTTCACTTAATATTTGTAGTGGATTTAATGATAGCCTCCCAAAAAGATATGTCTACCCTAAAACTGTGAATATGACCTTATTTGGAAAAAAGAGTCTTGGTAGATGTAATTAAGTTATCTTGAAGTGAGATCATCCAGGATTATCCAAGTGTGTGTGTACTCAATCCTGTCTTACTCTTTGTGACGCCATGGAGCCTGCCAGGCTCCTTTATCCATGGAATTTTCCAGCCAAGAATACTGGAGCGGGTTGCCATTTCCTATTCTAGGGGATCTTCCCAACCCAGGGGTCAAACCTGTGTCTTATGTCTCCTGCATTGGCAGGTGGATCCTTTACCACTGTGCCACCTGGGAAACCCATTAACGACGTGAGTCCTAATTCAATGAGAAGCGTCCTTATAAGAAAAAGAGGAGACACAGAGGAGAAGGCCATGTGAAGGTGAAGGCCAGTTTGGAGTTACGTAGTTTCATGGACAGAGGATCCTGGTGGGCTATGGTCCATAGGGTTGCAAAGAGTCAGAGGTGACGGAAGTGACAGCATAGCACAGCACAGCTACAGACCAAGGAACTCCAATGATTGTCAGCAGCCACCAGAAGACAGTAGAAAGGTGTGAAATGAATGGCCCCTCAGAGCTTCCAGAAGGAATCAAACCTGCTCCTGACTAAGTTCAGGCCTCCAGAATTGTGACAGAAAAAAGTTTCTGTTGTTTTCTATCCAGAAAAATCCTATCTATCTAAATGCAAAAAGTGCTTGCTAAGATGTAGGTATCAAAGACAGCATAGGCTAGAAGACTATCTTCTTCTTAATGTGTTTAAGCATGTCTGTTACTGCACTGATATAGATGGCTTCTTATTGGAATTTATCCTTATTCAGTTAGTATAGTTACTCTGATTTATGTTTCAAATGAGGAATATACAAATGGTCCTGTGGAAGTGTGAAAAGAGCAGAGTATTTGTCAGTGTCAGAGCCAAGTAGAGATGGGTGGAGGGTTTCCCTGATAGCTCAGTTGGTAAAGAATTCATCTGTAATGCAGGAAACCCAGTTTCAATCCCTGGGTGGAGAAGATCCCATGGAAGAGGGCATGGGAACCCATTCCAGTATTCTTGCCTGGAGAATCCCCATGGACAGAGGAGCCTGGTGGGTTACAGTCCATGAGGTTGCAAAGAGTTGGACACAACTGAGTGAGTAAACCACAACCACCAGAGATGGATGGAATTACTCAACTCCAGGAAAGCACTGTTTTTCTATTGGATTCTACTGTAAGCTCCTATAACAGTTTCCCTTACTATATTCTTGTCATTCATTATACAATGAACAAAAAGAAAATAAAATGAGATAAATGAAAACATTCCACAAACTTGCAAATTCCAAGATTGCTTCTCTCTCCAGAGTTGGGCTTCTGTGTTTGCTTTCTTGTTGCCCTAGGTTAAGGGTTTTAATGGAAATATGCAGTTATTAATATTTTTTTTCCACAAGGAAACACAAAGATCATAAATTATTTTGGCAAATACAAAATTGTTATAATAATTACAGCAAACTAAGGTTATAGTTAAAGCCTTCCTTTTAACTTAGAATCTTCATTCCCATTTCTAACTCACAACACTGTAGAACTACGAGTGATAGAAAAGCAAATTCTGTCAGTTGTATTTCAAGTTTTAAAAATATTAGACTATTCTTTTAACATTACTAGACAGTAGAGCAGGAGGACATCTCTAAGAAAGTAAACAAAGTTAAAAAAATTAAAAAAATAGTGTTCAACTAGAGGTTGAAAGAGATAATTTGTTTCTTTCTATATTCTGGTCCCTCCTTTGACCTGACTCTTAGTTTTGACAATGACTATACTTACAAGAGATAGTTCTTACATAATTGCTATCATTGTACTCAGTCATTTCTGACTCTTTGTGATGCCATGAACTGCCAGGCTCCTCTGTCCATGGAATTCTCCAGGCAAGAATACTGGAGTGGGTTGCCATTTCCCTCTCCAGGGGATCTTCCCAACACAGGGATCAAACCCTATCTTCTGCAATTCCTGCATTTGCAGGCGGAATCTTTACCATTGTGCCATTTGAGAAGCTCTTCAAGATCTGGTCTAAACACACTCCATGGATTCACTTGTTTAATTCTATCAATGTCCCTGTCAGGTGGATGGTATTATTATCATCTCCATTTTAAAGATGAAGAATCTGAAGCACAGAGTGGTAAAGTATTGGAGTTTCAGCTTCAGCATTAGTCCTTCCAATGAATATTCAGGACTAATGTCCTTTAGGATTGACTGCTTTGATCTCCTTGCTGTCCAAAGGGCTATCAAGAGTCTTCTCTAACACCACAGTTCAAAAGCATCAATTCTTCAGTGTTTTGCTTTCTTTATAGTCCAACTCTCACATCCATACATGACTACTGGAAAAACTGCAGCTTTGACTAGATGTCTTAGAGATTACATTTAACTATCTCTTGTACATGAACAGAATCAGTTCTGAGGTCCCAAGCCAGTTTGCTATGTGAAGCCAAGAAGCACCACGGGAAAATCAACAGATGAGGATTTTGCTCTCCCAGAGTTTATATTCTCTGCAGTAGGTCTGCTGCTTTCCCCGGTTCAGGAATTTAAAGAACAGCAAACAGGAACTTTTTTCCTGCAGAAGGAGAGGATGATTTAGATGAGGGGTTGGGAAACTTTCTATTAAGGTACAGAGAGTAGAAGTTTTTGGGTCTGCAGGTCATATGATCTCTGTCACTCAACTCAGCCACTACAGCATGAATGCAGCTACAGAGAAAACATAAACATGGTTGGGGTGGGGGCCAAGGGCTGGATTTGACCCAGAGATGGTAGTTTGCCAACTCCTGGTATGAAGTGCTATTTTTTTGTCCTTGAACTATAGTGAGATAAACTATCTCAGAGTACATCAATTTTATCCTAATGAACAAATAACCAGACCTCCTAGGTGGCAGGGATGTGGCCCTAGTCTTAGTTTTTCCTCCTGATCAAGGCCATGGGTTCTTAACCTGTGGTCTGTGGGCACTCATAAGCAAGTTTCAGGAAGTCTAAAAACTGGATACGAGAAAAGGTATTTTCTTTTATGTATTTCTTGGTATTTTGAAGACTTTGGAGGAAACATTGATGAGTTTGAGTTAAATTGTTTTAATCCAGACAAGAATAATGTGGCATGGACTGTAACTACACCCAGGTGAAAATATGCAGTCATCATCCTCTTCAGGTATGGACATCATATGGTTTCTTATTAATAGGAATTGAAGAAAACTCCTTATAGCAGTATTATGAACTTTTTTCTTTGGCTTACACTGGGTCTAGTTCAGGTTCGGAACATAAAAGCAAGTATTGATGAATACTTTGGCTTTTAAGTCAGATGTGTGCTCAAATCTTGGCTCCCTTCTTGGTAGCTGGGTCAATTTGTACAGCCTACTCACTCTTGCTGAGCCTCAGATTTCTCAGTGTAAAGTGGAATTACAAAGACTGAATTAAAATATGTCAACCATTGAGCACAGCATCCCAATAAATGAAAGCCCTCATCAGCCATATTGTGAGACATGGTGCTAAGTATTTACACTCCTCATGTGTAAGGTTCTTGCCTGTGGAAACTGTGGGGAGAACTGTAATCCTGAAATGCCCTGGACACTGGGACTCTTTAAAAGCAAAGAAACTCTTTTAAGAAAGGCTGGAACTTGATCAAAATTTGAATTTTCTCCAAGACAAAGGATTATAGTAAGGTATTTTGTAAGACTTCTTCTTGTACTGCCAGCCAAAACCATCCCTTATAATTAGACAGGCGCTGGTGAAGCCATATGTCCTAGGAATGGTCCAGTGGGTTTATAGTTTGGAACTGAGGACAGGACCTCTGTCAAAACATTATTTTCACCCAAACTGTTGACATTTCTCTGAATTTGCTGAAGCAGATCTTGTTGAGATTGGCAGTTAGACCTTTGATGTGCAAGTGGATGAAATCACTGCAGATCTTCCTCAATTTACCATGGGGTTACATCCCAATAAGGCCATTATTAATTGAAAATATCATAACTTGAAAATGCATTTAAGACTCTTAACCCATCAAACATTATAGCCTACATTACATATGCTCATTATATTAGGTTGTAATTCAAACTCATCTGACCCAAAGCTTATTTTATAACAAAGTGTTGAATCTCTTATGTAATTTATGGAATACTGTACTGGAAGTGAAAAACAGAATGGTTGTCTGGGTACAGAGCAGTTGTAGGTGTATTGGCTATGTACCTGTGTGATCAAGTGACTGACTGGGAGCCATGGCTGACCTTATGTACAGTTAGCTCTTGGGTTTTACCCATTATGGCCAATTAGGGACTTATTTTTTGAAATTTGATGTAGGTCTGAAAGAGAAGCATATTTGGAGGCCTGACTTTATGTTCTGACCGCATAGTTCCTGTGCAGACTTGTGTTCAGGGGTCTGTAGCCCCTGCTGCAACCCCTCCAAGGCAGAGCCAGTCTTGCTGTCTCTGTACCTCACTCCTTGGTGGTGGTTTACTTGCTAAGTCGTGTCTGACTCTTGCGGCTCTGTAGACTGTAGCCCACCAGGCTCCTCTGTCCATGGGATTTTCCAGGCAAGGATACTGGAGTGGATTGCCATTTCCTTCTCCAGGGGATCTTCCCGACCCAGGAATCGAACCCAGGTCTCCTGCATTGCAGGCAAATTCTTTACCAACTGAGCTATGAGAGAAGCCCTTACTCCTTAATTCATAGTAATGACACTAACAGCTGGCATGCTTTGTCTTATTTTATCCTCATACCCAATATACAGATGAGGAAATGGAAGCCAGAATGGTTAGGTAGATAATTCTGAAGTAACTCCAACATGTCTCTGACACTATCAAGCAATTCACTGACACCAGCGGAATGTCCTATTAAGCCCCACAGGTAAGGGTTCAGTCCTACAATACTGCTGCATCACCCACTTCAGATGCAAATCACAAGTCCAGATTGTTATCCATGCTTCTGAACTACTATATATTGGAGGTTCCCACTACCTGCTCCTTGAGTTTTATTTATTTGCTAGGATGTCTCACAGAACCTGGGTAAAAATATTACTTATGAGATTACCAGTTTAAAAGTGTATGACTCAGGAATAGCCAGATGGAAGAGATGCATAGGCCAGGGTATGGGGAAAGAATGTGGGGTTCCCATGCCTCTTGCAGGAGTGCATTTCCCTCCAATCCCCAAGTGTTCACCAAAACTGGAGGCTCTCTGAACCCTACCCTTTTGTTTGTTAATGGAGGCTTCATGTCATAGGCATGATTGATTAAATCACTGACCATTGGTGATTGATCTCAATCTCTAGCCTCTTTTCCCATTCAGGAGGTGGTGGGGAGTGGGTGGAAGTGAAGTTGCCACTCTTCTATCACACCATTGGTTTCCCTGGCAACCAGCACCACCCGTCTCCCACTTCTTAGGTTACTGTCACCACACTGACATAACAAAAGACAGCTTTATTCCTCTCAATACTTTAGAAGCTTTGTTCCTGGACCAGGGATGAAGACTAAATATGTATATTTCTTATTATAAATCACAATATCATAGTTAACTTGCCCAAAGTCATATACATAGTAAATGGTAAACCCAGGAGAAGAACTGAAGAGATGTGGTTTTATGCAGATACTACATAAACCAAAGCACTGTGCTGACTCATAGCAGTGACTGCTAAACTCATCCAAACATTATTCAGTATAGACAAATTTATAAAGACATCTGTACTTGAGGAAATAAGTATAAACTTAAAGTCTTAGGTTGTTAGATACTATTTAGTATAAGGAGTACAAAAGATGATGTCATGTGATCCTCTACATAGAAAACCCTAAAGACTCTACCAGAAAATTACTAGAGCTAATCAATGAATATAGTAAAGTTGCAGGATAAAAAATTAACACACAGAAATCCCTTGCATTCCTATACACTAACAATGAGAAAACAGAAAGAGAAATTAAGGAAACAATACCATTCACCATTGCAACAAAAAGAATAAAATACTTAGGAGTATATCTACCTAAAGAAACAAAGGACCTATACATAGAAAACTATAAAACACTGATGAAAGAAATCAAAGAGGACACAAACAGATGGAGAAACATACCGTGTTCATGGATTTGAAGAATCAATATTGTCAAAATGGCTATTCTACCTAAAGCAATCTATAGATTCAATGCAATCCCTATCAAGTTACCAACGGTATTTTTCACAGAACTAGACCAAATAATTTCACAATTTGTATGGAAATACAAAAAACCTCGAATAGCCAAAGTAATCTTGAGAAAGAAGAATGGAACTGGAGGAATCAACCTGCCTGACTTCAGACTCTACTACAAAGCCACAGTCATCAAGACAGTATGGTACTGGCACAAAGACAGAAATATAGATCAATGGAACAGAATAGAAAGCCCAGAGATAAATCCACGAACCTATGGACACCTTATCTTCGACAAAGGAGGCAAGGATATACAATGGAAAAAAGACAACCTCTTTAACAAGTGGTGCTGGGAAAACTGGTCAACCACTTGTAAAAGAATGAAACTAGAACACTTTCTAACACCATACACAAAAATAAACTCAAAATGGATTAAAGATCTAAATGTAAGACCAGAAACTATAAAACTCCTAGAGGAGAACATAGGCAAAACACTCTCCGACATAAATCACAGCAGGATCCTCTATGACCCACCTCCCAGAATATTGGAAATAAAAGCAAAAATAAACAAATGGGACCTAATGAAACTTAAAAGCTTTTGCACAACAAAGGAAACTATAAGCAAGGTGAAAAGACAGCCCTCAGATTGGGAGAAAATAATAGCAAATGAAGCAACAGACAAAGGATTAATCTCAAAAATATACAAGCAACTCCTGCAGCTCAATTCCAGAAAAATAAATGACCCAATCAAAAAATGGGCCAAAGAACTAAACAGACATTTCTCCAAAGAAGACATACAGATGGCTAACAAACACATGAAAAGATGCTCAACATCACTCATTATTAGAGAAATGCAAATCAAAACCACAATGAGGTACCATTACACGCCAGTCAGGATGGCTGCTATCCAAAAGTCTACAAGCAATAAATGCTGGAGAGGGTGTGGAGAAAAGGGAACCCTCTTACACTGTTGGTGGGAATGCAAACTAGTACAGCCACTATGGAAAACAGTGTGGAGATTTCCTAAAAAACTGGAAATAGAACTGCCATATGACCCAGCAATCCCACTTCTGGGCATACACACTGAGGAAACCAGATCTGAAAGAGACATGTGCACCCCAATGTTCATCGCAGCACTGTTTATAATAGCCAGGACATGGAAACAACCTAGATGCCCATCAGCAGATGAATGGATAAGGAAGCTGTGGTACATATACACCATGGAATATTACTCAGCCATTAAAAAGAATTCATTTGAATCAGTTCTAATGAGATGGATGAAACTGGAGCCCATCATACAGAGTGAAGTAAGCCAGAAAGATAAAGACCAATAAAGTATATTAACACATATATATGGAATTTAGGAAGATGGTAATGATAACCCTATATGCAAACAGACAAAGAGACACAGATGTATAGAGCAGACTTTTGGACTCTGTAGGAGAAGGCGAGGGTGGGATGTTTCAAGAGAACAGCATCGAAACATGTATATTATCAAGGGTGAAACAGATCACCAGCCCAGGTTGGATGCATGAGATAAGTGCTCGGGGCTGGTGCACTGGGAAGACCCAGAGGAATTGGGTGGAGAGGGAGGTGGGAAGGGGGATCGGGATGGGGAACACATGTAAATCCATGGCTGATTCATGTCAATGTATGGCAAAAACCACTACAATATTGTAAAGTAATTAGCCTCCAACTAATAAAAATAAATGGAAAAAAAAAAGTTGATGATGTCATGGTTTCTAAAATAGTGATAACTTTTCTTTGCACAGAACAAAATTCTTTCAGAGGCACTCCACTGGTCTCTCAGATTGGAAAGTGTTTTTCATCACACAAGTGTAATGGCTGTGTTTAAAAAAATTTTATTTATTATTAATTGGAGAATAATTGCTTTACAGTATTGTGTTGGTTTCTGCCATACATCAACATGAATCAGCTATGATATGTCCCCTCCCTTTTGAACCTCCCTCCCATTTCCCACCCCACCTCATCCCACCCCATGTTTGGTGTTTTAATAATTGAATCTTGTCTTACTATCAGTTCAGTTCAGTTGCTCAGTCGTGTCTGACTCTTTGAGACCCCACGAGCCACAGCACACCAGGCCTCCCTCTCCATCACCAACTCCCAAAGTTCATCCAAACTCATGTCCATTGAGTTGGTGATGACATTCAACCATCTCATTCTCTGTCATCCCCTTCTCCTCCTGCCTTCAATCTTTCCCAGAATCAAGGTCTTTTCAAACGAGTCAGCTCTTTGCATGAGGTGGCCAAAATATTGGAGTTTCAGCTTCAACATCAGTCCTTCCAAAGAATACCCAGGAGTGATCTCCTTTAGGATGGACTGGTTGGATTCTCTTGAAGTCCAAGGGACTCTCAAGAGTCTTCTCCACACCACAGTTAAAAAGCATCAATTATTCTGTGCTCAGCTTTCTTTATAGTCCAACTCTCACATTCATACACGACTACTGGAAAAACCATAGCCTTGACTAGATAGACCTTTGCTGACAAAGTAATGTCTCTCCTTTTTAATATGCTGTCTAGGTTGGTCATAACTTTCCTTCCAAGGAGTAAGTGTCTTCTAATTTCATGGCTGCAATCACCATCTGCAGTGATTTTGGAACCCCCCAAAATTAAGTCAGACACTGTTTCCCCATCTATTTGCCATGAAGTGACGGGACTGGACACACTTTCTCAAAAGAAGAGCATCTTTTCAAATGAGAACTGAGGGAGGTTTCTTTGAATTACTGGCATCTGCTGTTTTACTGAATAGAACTTGGGTCTTCTTACCAACCAAAAAGCAAAGCCAAATTACTGACACTGGGCTGTGTTGAAGGGGAATACAGCATTTATTGTGGGGTCCAGCAAGAAGTAGGGGAAGTTCATGCTCAAAAGACCTGAACTCCTTCATGGTTTCCAGGGGAGGGTTTCTAAAGGCAACATTTGGGGTGAAGGTTACAGGATTCCTGACTTCCTTCTGATTGGTTGGTGGTGAGGTAACAGGGTTGTGTTTCAAGAATCTCAATTATCAGCCTTCTGGTTCCAACCACTTTATCTACTACTGTGGGCAAGAATCCCTTAGAAGAAATGGAGTAGCCATCACAGTCAACAAAAGAGTCCAAAATGCAGTACTTGGATGCAACCTCAAAAATGACAGAATGATCTCTGTTCGTTTCCAAGGCAAAACCATTCAATAGTACAGTAATCCAAGTCTATGCCCCAACCAGTAATACTGAAGAAGCTGAAGTTGAATGGCTCTATGAAGACATACAAGACTTTCTAGAACTAACACCCCCAAAAGATATCCTTTTCATTACAGGGCTGGAATGCAAAAGTAGGAAGTCAAGAAATATCTGGAGTAACAAGCAAATTTGGTCTTGGAGTACAAAATGAAGCAAGTCAAAAGCTACCAGAGAGAATGCACTGGTCACAGCAAATGCCCTCTTCCAATAACACAAGAGAAAACTCTACACATGGATGTACCCAGATGGTGAATACCGAAATCAGATGGATTATATTCTTTGCAGCCAAAGATGGAGAAGCTCTATACAGTCAGCAAAAACAAGACTGGGAGCTGTCTGTAGCTCAGATAATGAACTCCTTATTGAAAACTTCAGACTTAAATTGGAGAAAGTGGGGGAAACCACTAGACCATTAGGTATGACCTAAATCAAATCCCTTACGATTATACAGTGGAAGTGACAAGTAGATTCAAGAGATTAGATCTGATAGATAGAGTGTCTGGAGAACTATGGATGAAGGTTCATGACATTGTACAGGAGGCAGTGATCAAGACCATCCCCAAGAAAAAGAAATGCAAAAAGGCAGAATGGTTGTCTGAAGAAGGCTGACAAATAGCTGAGAAAAGAAGAGAAGCGAAAGGCAAAGGAGAAAAGGAAAGATATACCCATTTGAATGCAGAGTTCCAAAGAATAGCAAGGAGAGATAAGAAAACCTTCCGCAGTGATCAATGCAAAGAAATAGAGGAAAAGATTAGAATGAGAAAGACTAGAGATCTCTCAAATAAAATTAGAGATACCAAGGGGAGATTTCATGCAAAGATGGGCACAAGAAAGGACAGAAATTGTGTGGACCTAACAGAAGCAGAAGATATGAAGAAGAGGTGGCAAGAATACACAGAAAGAACTATACAAAAAAGATCTTTGTGACCCAGATAACCACAATGGTGTGATCACTCACCTAGAGCCAGATATCCTGGAATGTGAAGTCAAGTGGGTGTTAGGAAGCATCACTACAAACAAAGCATGTGGAGGTGATGGAATCCCAGTTGAACTCTTTCAAATCCTAGAGGATGATGCTGTGAAAGTGTTGCACTCAATATGCCAGCAAATTTGGAAAACTCAACAGTGGCCACAGGACCGGAAAAGGTCAGTTTTCATTCCAATCCCAAGGAAAGGCAATGCCAAAGAATGCTCAAACTACCACACAATGGCGCTCATCTCACACACTAGCAAAGTAATGCTCAAAATTCTCCAACACTATGTGAGGCTCCAACAGTATATGAACCATGAACTTCCAGATGTTCAAGTGGACTTACAAAGGGTAGAGGAACCAGAGATCAAATTGTCAACATCCATTGGATCATTGAAAAAGCAAGAAAGTTCCAAAAAAACATCTACCTCTGCTTTATTGACTATGCTAAAGCCTTTGACTGTGTGGATCACAACAAACTGTGGAAAATTCTTAAAGAGATGGGAATACCAGACCACCTGACCTGCCTCTTGAGAAAAACTTGTATGTAGGTCAGGTAGCAACAGTTAGAACTGGACATGTAACAGCAGACTGGTTCCAAATAGGAAAAGGAGTACATCAAGGCTTTATATTGTCACTTTGCTTATTTAACTTATATGCAGAGTATATCATGTGAATTGTTGGGCTGGATGAAGCACAGTCTGGAATCAAGACTGCTGAGAAAAATATCAATAACCTCAGATGTGCAGATGACACCACCCTCATGACAGAAAGGGAAGAACTAAAGAGCCTCTTGATGAAAGTGAAAGAGGAAACTAAAAAGGTTGGCTTAAAACTCAACATTCAGGGAGGAGCCAAGATGGTGGAGGAGTAGGATGGGGAGACCACTTTCTCTCCTACAAATTCATCAAAAGACTAACTGAACGCAGAGCAAACTTCACAAAACAACTTCTGATCGCTAGCTGAGGTCATCAGGCACCCAGAAAAGCAGCCCATTGTCTTCAAAAGGAGGTAGGACAAAATATAAAAGATAAAAAGTGAGACAAAAGAGCTAAGGACGGAGACCCGTCCCGGGAAGGGAGTCTTAGGCGGCCTTGCTTGGGCTAGGGTCCGGGCCTGAGTGCCCTGAGGACAATCAGAGGGAGCTTCTGTGAGTTGCCAACTTGAATTGTGGGAGACCAAAAGAGAGAGAGAAAATTAACTGGCCCGAACACACTGCCGGCCGTTCGCAGAACAAAGGGACCGAGAAAGTCCAGAGAAGAGCTCGCAGGCTGCAGACCGGCCCAGCCCCGCGGGAGGCAGGAGGCAGGGGGGAGGGGAAGGTCGCGGTGAGACACAGGGCGCAGGCACCCGACCAGCGCGGGCGGGGACTGGGGCTGGGGACGCGGAGGGCAGAAGGCGCACGCACCCGACTGGCGCCAGCAGAAACTGAGACTGGGTCCGCGGAAGGGAGTGTGCGCACCACACCTGGGGATAACGCGCCCATCAAGCCCCTCACTGCCTGGACCGCTCTGACGGGGAAGGCACAGAGAGCAGGCACAGCTTTTTGTTCCGCGCTTTTGTGGAACACCCGAGGGCTGGAACCTCGCGCAGCGCGGGGCGCGCTCCATATAGAACAGCCGGGAGCCTGAGCAGAGCAGACGGAGAAAGCAGCGTCAGCCCCTCCCTGCAGCGCCAGCCCCTCCCCACAGCGCCAGCCCCTCCCCGCAGTGCCAGCCCCTCCCCGCAGCGCCAGCCCGTCCCAGCAGCGCCAGCCCCTCACCGCAGCGCAACTGAACTGGCTACCTGAATAAGAGTCCACCTCCGCCCGCCTGTGTCAGAGCGGAAATGAGGCTCTGAAGAGACCGGCAAACAGAAGCCAAATAAACAAAGGGAACGCTTCAGAAGGGACTGGTGCAACATTAAAATCCCTGTAGAAAACACCGACTACACCGGAAGGGGCCTGTAGATATGGAGAAGTGTAAGTTGGAACGAGGAGCTATCTGAAACTGAGCCGAACTCACACTGACTGCAACAGCTCCAGAGAAATTCCTAGATATATTTTTACTTTTTTTTTTTTTAAGTAAGAAAAAATTTTTTTTTTAAAAATTTTTTTCTTTTTTATTTTTTCTCTTTTATTTTCCTTTAAAATTCCCTATTACTCCCCCATTACTCCTTAACTTTCATTTTCATAGATTTTTACGATTTTTTAATTAGGGAAAAAAAAATTTTTTTTTTCTCTTTTTTTTTCTTTTTTCTTCTTTTTTTTCCTATCCTTTTTCTCTTCTATTTTCTATTTTTCTTTTTCTCTTATTTCTTTTAAAGTCCTCTAGTACTCCTCTACTACTCCTTAATTTTCATTTTCAATACACTATAACGTTACAAAAAAAAAGAAGAGAAGCCGCATTTTTAAACTGAAGATTATTCTCTCCCAATCTTGACTGTCTGTTTTCTACCTCAGAACACCTCTATTTCCTCCTTTCCCCTTCTCTTCCCAATCCAGTTCTGTGAATCTTTGTAGGTGTCTGGGCTACGGAGAACACTCTGGGAACAGACAGCTGCGTAGATCTGTCTCTCTCCTCTTGAGTCCCCCTTTTTCTCCTCCTGCTCATCTCTATCTCCCTCCTCCCTTTTCTCCTCTTCATGTAACTCTGTGAACCTCTCTGGGTGTCCCTAACGGGGGAGAATCTTTTTGCCATTAACCTAGAAGTTTTCTTATCAGTGCTGTATAGTTGGAGAAGTCCTGAGACTACAGGAAGAATAAAACTGAAATCCAGAGGCAGGAGACTTAAGCCCAAAACCTGAGAATACCAGAAAACTCCTGACTACATGGAACTTTAAGTAGTAAGTGACCGTCCAAAAGCCTCCATACCTACACTGAAACCAACCACCACCCAAGAGCCAATAAGTTTTAGAGCAAGACATACCACGCAAATTCTCCAGCAACGCAGGAACATAGCCCTGAACGTCAACATACAGGCTGCCCAAGGACACACCTAACACATAGACCCATCTCAAAACTCATTACTGGGCACTCCATTGCTCTCCAAAGAGAAGAAATCAAGTTCCACGCGCCAGAACACTGACGCAAGCTTCCCTAACCAGGAAAAACCTTGACAAAGCCAATCGTCTAACCCCACCCACTGGGTAAATCCTCCACAATAAAAAGGACCACAGACCTCCAGAATACAGAAAGCCCACTCCAGACACAGCAATCTAAACAAGATGAAAAGGCAGAGAAATACCCAGCAGGTAAAGGAACATGAAAAAATGCCCACCAAGCCAAACAAAAGAGGAGGAGATAGGGAATCTACCTGAAAAAGAATTTAGAATAATGATAATAAAAATGATCCAAAATCTTGAAAACAAAATGGAGTTACAGATAAATAGCCTGGAAACAAAAATTGAAAAGATACAAGAAATGTTTAATAAAGACCTAGAAGAAATAAGAAAGACTCAATTAAAAATGAATAATGCAATGAATGAGATCAAAAACACTTTGGAGGGAACCAAGAGTAGAATAACGGAGACAGAAGATAGGATAAGTGAGGTAGAAGATAAAATGGTGGAAATAAATGAAGCAGAGAGGAAAAAAGAAAAAAGGATCAAAAGAAATGAGGACAACCTCGGGGACCTCTGGGACAATGTGAAATGCCCCAACATTCAAATCATAGGAGTCCCAGAAGAAGAAGACAAAAAGAAAGGCCATGAGAAAATACTCGAGGAGATAATAGCTGAAAACTTCCCTAAAATGGGGAAGGAAATAGCCACCCAAGTCCAAGAAACCCAGAGAGTCCCAAACAGGTTAAACCCAAGGCAAAACACCCCAAGACACACATTAATCAAATAAACAAAAGATCAAACAACAAAGAAACAAATATTAAAAGCAGCAAGGGAGAAAACACAAATAACACACATAAGGGATCCCATAAGGATAACAGCTGATCTATCAATAGAAACCCTCCAGGCCAGAAGGGAATGAACAGGGACATACCTGAAAGTAATGAAAGAGAATAAAGCTACAACCTAGAATTACTGTATCCAGCAAGGATCTTCATTCAGATATGAAGGAGAATTCAAAAGCTTTACAGATAAGCAAAAAGCTAAGAGAATTCAGCACCACAAACCAGCTCTTCAACAAATCTAAAAAGGATCTTCTCTAGACAGGAAAATGCCAGAAGGTTTATAAACGGAACCCAAAACAACAAAGTAAATGGGCCGGGACCACACCTTCAAATAATTACCTTAAATGTAAATGGTTGAATGCCCCAACCAAAAGACAAAGACTGGCTGAATGGATACAAAAAACAAGACCCCTATATATGCTGTCTACAAGAGACCCACCTCAAAACAAGAGACACATACAGACTAAAAGTGAAGGGCTGGAAAAAAAATATTTCATGCAAACGGAGACCAAAAGAAAGCAGGAGTCGCAATACTCATATCAGATAAAATAGACTTTCAAATAAAGGATGTGAAAAGAGACAAAGAAGGACACTACATAATGATCAAAGGATCAATCCAAGAAGAAGATATAACAATTATAAATATATAGGCACCCAACATAGGAGCACCGCAATATGTACGGCAAACACTAACGAGTATGAAAGAGGAAATTAATAGTAACACAATAATAGTGGGAGACTTTAATACCCCACTCACAACTATGGATAGATCAACTAAACAGAAAATTAACAAGGAAACACAAACCTTAAATGACACAATGGACCAGCTAGACCCAATTGATATCTATAGGACATTTCACCCCAAAACAATCAACTTCACCTTTTTCTCAAGTGCACACGGAACCTTCTCCAGAATAGATCACATCCTGGGCCATCAATCTGATCTTGGAAAATTCAAAAAAATTGAAATCATTCCAGTCATCTTTTCTGACCACAGTGCAGTAAGATTAGATCTCAATTACAGGGAAAAAATTGTTAAAAATTCAAACATATGGAGGCTAAATAATACGCTTCTGAATAACCAACAAATCATAGAAGAAATCAAAAAAGAAATCAAAATATGTATAGAAATGAGTGAAAATGAAAACACAACAACCCAAAACCTATGGGACACTGTAAAAGCAGTGCTAAGGGGAAAGTTCATAGCATTACAGGCTTACATCAAGAAACAAGAAAAAAGCCAAATAAATAACCTAACTCTACACCTAAAGCAATTAGAGAAGGAAGAAATGAAGAACCCCAGGGTTAGCAGAAGGAAAGAAATCTTAAAAATCAGGGCAGAAATAAATGCAAAAGAAACTAAAGAGACCATAGCAAAAATCAACAAAGCTAAAAGCTGGTTTTTTGAAAAAATAAACAAAATTGACAAACCATTAGCAAGACTCATTAAGAAACAAAGAGAGAAGAACCAAATTAACAAAATTAGAAATGAAAATGGAGAGATCACAACAGACAACACTGAAATACAAAGGATCATAAGAGACTACTACCAGCAGCTCTATGCCAATAAAATGGACAACTTGGATGAAATGGACAAATTCTTAGAAAAGTATAACTTTCCAAAACTGAACCAGGAAGAAATAGAAGATCTTAACAGACCCATCACAAGCAAGGAAATCGAAACTGTAATCAGAAATCTTCCAGCAAACAAAAGCCCAGGACCAGATGGCTTCACAGCTGAATTCTACCAAAAATTTAGAGAAGAGCTAACACCTATCTTACTCAAACTCTTCCAGAAAATTGCAGATGAAGGTAAGCTTCCAAACTCATTCTATGAGGCCACCATCACCCTAATTCCAAAACCAGACAAAGATGCCACAAAAAAAGAAAACTACAGGCCAATATCACTGATGAATATAGATGCAAAATCCTTAACAAAATTCTAGCAAACAGAATCCAACAACATATTAAAAAAATCATACACCATGACCAAGTGGGCTTTATCCCAGGAATGCAAGGATTCTTTAATATCCACAAATCAATCAATGTAATACACCACATTAAACAAATTGAAAGATAAAAACCATATGATTATCTCAATAGATGCAGAGAAAGCCTTTGACAAAATTCAACACTCATTTATGATTAAAACTCTCCAAAAAGCAGGAATAGAAGGAACATACCTCAACATAATAAAAGCTATATATGACAAACCACAGCAAGCATCACCCTCAATGGTGAAAAATTGAAAGCATTTCCATTAAAGTCAGGAACAGACAAGGGTGCCCACTCTCACCACTACTATTCAACATAGTTTTGGAAGTTTGGCCACAGCAATCAGAGCAGAAAAAAGAAGTAAAAGGAATCCAGATAGGAAAAGAAGAAGTGAAACTCTCACTGTTTGCAGATGACATGATCCTCTACATAGAAAACCCTAAAGACTCTACCAGAAAATTACTAGAGCTAATCAATGAATATAGTAAAGTTGCAGGATATAAAATTAACACACAGAAATCCCTTGCATTCCTATATACTAACAATGAAAAAACAGAAAGAGAAATTAAGGAACAATACCATTCACCATTGCAACAAAAAGAATAAAATACTTAGGAGTATATCTACCTAAAGAAACAAAGACCTATACATAGAAAACTATAAAACACTGATGAAAGAAATCAAAGAGGACACAAACAGATGGAGAAACATACCGTGTTCATGGATTGGAAGAATCAATATTGTCAAAATGGCTATTCTACCCAAAGCAATCTATAGATTCAATGCAATCCCTATCAAGCTACCAACGGTATTTTTCACAGAAGTAGAACAAATAATTTCACAATTTGAATGGAAATACAAAAAACCTCGAATAGCCAAAGTAATCTTGAGAAAGAAGAATGGAACTGGAGGAATCAACCTGCCTGACTTCAGGCTCTACTACAAAGCCACAGTCATCAAGACAGTATGGTACTGGCACAAAGACAGAAATATAGATCAATGGAACAGAATAGAAAGCCCAGAGATAAATCCATGAACCTATGGACACCTTATCTTTGACAAAGAAGGCAAGGATATACAATGGAAAAAAGACAACCTCTTCAACAAGTGGTGCTGGGAAAACTGGTCAACCACTTGTAAAAGAATGAAACTAGAACACTTTCTGACACCATACACAAAAATAAACTCAAAATGGATTAAAGATCTAAATGTAAGACCAGAAACTATAAAAGTCCTAGAGGAGAACATAGGCAAAACACTCTCCGACATGAATCACAGCAGGATCCTCCCAGAATATTGGAAATAAAAGCAAAAATAAACAAATGGGACCTAATGAAACTTAGAAGCTTTTGCACTACAAAGGAAACTATAAGTAAGGTGAAAAAACAGCCCTCAGATTGGGAGAAAATAATAGCAAATGAAGAAACAGACAAAGGATTAATCTCAAAAATATACAAGCAACTCCTGCAGCTCAATTCCAGAAAAATAAATAACCCAATCAAAAAATGGGCCAAAGAACTAAACAGACATTTCTCCAAAGAAGACATACAGATGGCTAACAAACACATGAAAAGATGCTCAACGTCACTCATTATCAGAGAAATGCAAATCAAAACCACAATGAGGTACCATTACACGCCAGTCAGGATGGCTGCTATCCAAAAGTCTACAAGCAATAAATGCTGGAGAGGGTGTGGAGAAAAGGGAACCCTCTTACACTGTTGGTGGGAATGCAAACTAGTACAGCCACTATGGAAAACAGTGTGGAGATTTCTTAAAAAAACTGGAAATAGAACTGCCATATGACCCAGCAATCCCACTTCTGGGCATACACACTGAGGAAACCAGATCTGAAAGAGACACGTGCACCCCAATGTTCATCGCAGCACTGTTTATAATAGCCAGGACATGGAAGCACCTAGATGCCCATCAGCAGATGAATGGATAAGGAAGCTGTGGTACATATACACCATGGAATATTACTCAGCCATTAAAAAGAATTCATTTGAATCAGTCTAATGAGATGGATGAAACTGGAGCCCATTATACAGAGTGAAGTAAGCCAGAAAGATAAAGAACATTACAGCATACTAACACATATATATGGAATTTAGAAAGATGGTAACGATAACCCTATATGCAAAACAGAAAAAGAGACACAGAAATACAGAACAGACTTTTGAACTCTGTGGGAGAAGGTGAGGGTGGGATGTTTCAAAAGAACAGCATGTATACTATCTATGGTGAAACAGATCACCAGCCCAGGTGGGATGCATGAGACAAGTGCTCGGGCCTGGTGCACTGGGAAGACCCAGAGGAATCGGGTGGAGAGGGAGGTGGGAGGGGGGATCGGGATGGGGAATACGTGTAAATCTATGGCTGATTCATATCAATGTATGACAAAACCCACTGAAATGTTGTGAAGTAATTAGCCTCCAACTAATGAAAAAAAATAATTAAAAAAAAAAAAAAACAAAAAAACCCCCTCAACATTCAGAAAACTAAGATCATGGCATCTGGTCCTATCACTTTATAGCAATAGATCGGGAAACAATGGAAACAGTGACAGACTTTATTTTTTTGGACTCCTAAATCACTGCAGATGGTGACAGTAGCCATGAAATTAAAAGATGCTTGCTCCTTGGAAGAAAATCTGTGACCAACGTAGACAGCATATGAAAAGAAGAAACATTACTTTGCCATCAAATGTTCATCTAGTCAAAACTATGGTTTTCCCAGTAGTCATGTATGGATGTGAGAGTTGGACTATAAAGAAAGCTGAGCACTGAAGAATTGATACTTTGAAACTATGACGTTGGAGAAGACTCTTGAGAGTCCCTTGGACAGCAAGGAGATCAAACCTGTCAATCCTAAAGGAAATCAGTTCTGAATATTCATTGGAAGGACTGATGCTGAAACTCCAATACTTTGGCCAGCTGATGCGAAGAACTGACTCATTGGAAAAGACCCTAATGCTGGGAAAGATTGAAGGCAGGAGGAGAAGGGGATGACAGAGGATGAGATGGTTGGATGGCATCACTGAATTGATGGACATAAGTTTGAGTAAGCCTGGGAGTTGGTGATGGATAGGGAAGCCTGGCATGCTGCAGTCCATGGGGTCACAGAATTGGACAGGAGTGAGCAACTGAACTGAACTGAGTCCCAACCAGTCTGGGATCTGTGTGTGTGTGGAAAGTGTGTAGTCACCATGCACCACCTGGGTTGGGTTGGTGGGGATCAGTGACTATCTTAGTTCTTGAAGAACAACTGAAAGATATCTGTCAGATTGTTACGTATATTCCTTAAGGAGGAACTGGGATTGTGTTCTATTGCTGAACTATCATCATTATTTTTCTGTTTATTTGTTTTTTCTTTGTTTCTAAATTCCTTCATTTCCTAATTAACTGTCTGTGCCTGCTCTTTGGATTTTAGGGAAGGTCTAAGAGGCTAAAGCCTTTTCCTATGAACAAGAAACAGGGGGACGGGCTCCACAAGATCCTGCTTGGCTTTAATCTCTCCTTTTCTTTGATATGCCTTAATCTTAAGGGGAAAAGTTCTGGACAAGAAAGAGAATAAAATTTTGGATAAAGAAGTTAATCATAAACTCAGCAGTGGAATTCAGTTTTAAGGGCACTTGGTTTCAATGTGAGGGTTTGAACCCCATCTCATTATTCTTGAAATAAGCTGCTGTCTTTTAAAAGATCCACTCCCTAAGGTCACTTAGATTAAGACACAGTTGCTGTTCAGGCAAAGGTTTAACAAAAGGAGGAACTCTATTGAAGTTCTTTATAAAAGTTCTGGAAATGTGAAAAGAATATTTTAAGATCAAAAAGAAGACTTAAAAAAAGACATTACAGTAGTGAATGCTGATGTCTGTTTTTACAGAAAGACTTGGCCCCAGGTGGGGCCTGATCTCTGGCATCAGGTAGTCTTGAAGATTGAAAGGATTGCAGGCCCTGCATGCACCCCAATCCTTATCAGCAACCCTGGCCCCCTCCTCAACTATAAAACTCCTCACAACCTCATGCACCCCGGGTTGGGACATACAGTTTTTGAGGGCACAAGCCTGCAGTGTCCTCCTTTGTCTGACAAAGCAATAAAGCTATTCGTTTCTACCTCACTCAAAACTCTGTCTCCAAGATTTGATTCAGCACTGGTGTACAGAGGCCAAGTTTTTGGCATTGATAATGATACTGATGGCAGACTGGTGTGATGGAGACAGAATGAAACTCAAAAGCAAAGGTTGATTTATTTCACGTATAAAATTTCCATATTAGAAAATATAAGGCATGCATGCAAAACTGAATATCTTCTATCAAAAAAGTAAAATGATCATTTTAAAATCAGATAATTTTATTTAAAAATGGCTTACCACAGTGGAATATGTAGAATATTTGTCACGTTTTGGGCATTCTGGAATCTTCCCTTAACTATACACACCTGGATTTCCTATTGGAGTTTGTTTTTATGCCCACTGAGTGAAGTTCTGGTGAGAACTCAAGGTTTTCTGCTTTCTGCATCAGGGGCTCAAATGGGTCCTCAAAGCAACTTTGGACAAGCCAGTCATCTCACCAAGCTTGGGGGAATGAGAGTTCATGACCTGAAATTAAGCTCTGCTCATGGGATTATTTCTACCAGGATTTCAATATCAGGTGGGACAAAAATGGAGAAAGTTTATCATTTATTTCAGTGATGATTCTCAGATCTTACTGTCAATACCTCATATTAGTTTGCTAGGGCTGACATAACAATATATCACAGACTGGGTGATTGAAACAACAGATTACATTTTCTTGTAGTTCTACAAGTTAGAAATCCACAACCAAGGTATTGGCGAGTCTGGTTTCTCTGAGGTTTCTCTCCTAGACTTGCAGTTGGCTGCCTTCTCCCTGGATTTTCATGTACTCTTTCCTCTGTGTCATATCTCTGGTGTCTCTCTTAGCATCCTACTCTATTCTTCATATAAAGACACCAGTCAAATTGAATTAACTTCCCACCTCCCCCAGTTTGAAAAATCCCTGGTGACTCAGACGGTAAGGTGTCTGCCTGCAATGCGGGAGACCTGGTTTCGATCCCTGAGTTGGGAAAATCTCCTGAAGAAGGAAATGGCAACCCACTCCAGTACTCTTCCCTGCAAAATTACATGGATAGAGGCTACAGTCCATGGGGTCGCAAAGAGTCGGACACGACCGAGCGACTTCACTTCACTTCACTTCCCCCAGTTTATGGCCTTATTTAACTTAACCACTTCTCTAAAGGCCCAAATACAGTCATGCTCTGAGATACTGGGGATTAGGGCTTTAACATACGTACTTGGGGAAACACAGTTCAACCCATAACATCTCTCATTTCTTGTTTACTCCAAGCTACCTTCCTCCACATTCCATTCAATTCTGTGCGCTCCCTACACCCTTCACTGCATATTCTTATTTAAGTTACCCAAAGTCATTTTTTGTTATTTCATAAAGTACACCCAGCATCAGGTAGACTGACAAACATTCCTGTGGGATTATGTAAACCCTGATGTGCTGGAACAGTTTGACATAGAAAGGGTTAGTCTTTAGGAACTTCTTTTCCTGTCTAAAGTTTGTTTAGCCTTTCAGTTGAAAGGTACAAACTTCCAGTTAGACCATAAATAAGTACTGGGAATGTAATGTAAAACATGATAAATATAATTAACACTGCTGTATGTTACATATGAACATTGTTAACAGAGTAAATCGTAAGAGTTATCACAAGGAAAAAAAACACCCTTTTTTATTTTAATATTTCTTTTTTAAAAATAATTTTTTATTTATATAAGAGGATGAATATTCACCAACATTGTGATAATCACTTCATGATATATGTAAGTCAAATCATTATGCTTTATGCAGTAAACTTGGGCTTCCCATGTGGCTCAATGGTAAAGATTCTGCCTGGTAATGCAGGAAATGCAGCAGATGCGGGTGTGATCCCTGGGTTGGGAAGAACCCCTGGAGAAGTAAATGGCAACCCACTCCAGTATTCTTGCCTGGAAAATTCCATGGACAGAGGAGCCTGGCAGGTTACAGTCTAAGGGGTCACAAAGAGTTGTACATGCCTGAACGATGGAGCACCCATATATTAAACTTATATGGTGCTATACTTTAATTATTTCTGAATAAAGCTTGAAGAGAAAACTAGTATTATTCACGCACACACAAAGTTTTTGAATCAAAATCTCCCTTCAAAGGCAACTAGTGAGAGAGGCCCTGAGAGGCTGGAATGATTGGGGTGAACTAATGAGATGCTGTGATGGGAACTACCAATAAAATTTTATTCTTCAACATTTGCACTTATGAGTGAATTTTGTCAATTATCTGTGTAAATGATAAAACCTTTCTTTTCAGAAACTTCCACTGACTTTTTACACCATTCACATTAGACACAACTCTTCCTCTAAGACAGTAAGGAAGGAGGAATATGAAAAGAGCACTTGTGAAACAGAGAGTGTGCAAGGGCAGTCACCCCACAGGACTCCATCCTTTCAGCAGAGAAAAGATGCACCTGTGAACTGTCCTTACAGATTTCAGGCAACTCAAGTACTTTTATTTCATTTAATGCTTATAACCAAACTGTGGGAGGAATCAAGGTCACTCACAGGGTGAGGCGAAGGGGGATGAGGAACAAGCTTGCAAGGAGACGTATCCAGGGCCACCAACTAGAAATGAGCAAATTTCCATCACAACACAGCTGAGGACAAAGGGAACATGTGTGAGGGAACAGCTCATTTTTAAGACATTCACCAGCAAACCTCATGGTTTTTCAATAGGAGAAGAAACACAAATTAGAGGATTTTTCTTTGGTAAGAGGCCCCACTATTGGAGTTTGTCTTGTGTTTTTCTCATGGTAAGACTCGTGTTGTGGGTTTTTGGGAGGAAGACAACAAAGATAAAATGTCGTTTTTATTACATCATATAGAGTACATTGCTGTTGTTGTTGTTTAACCACTAAGTTGTGTCTGACTATTTTGTGACCCCATAGACTGTAGCGCACCAGGTTTCTCTGTCCATGGGGTTTCCCAGACAAGAATACTGAGGTGAGTTACCATTTCCTTCTCTAGGGGGTCTTTCTGACCCAGGGATGGAACCTCATCTGCATTGCAAGTGAATTCTTTACTGCTGAGTCAGCAACAAATCATGGTGTATATACTATCAGCAAATAATTTATGAATACTGATGCTGACCTACTCACCTGACTTGTTTGTCAGGTTTCCCTATTTCAAAGTTACACTTTTCCCCCTTTCCTTACAGTTCTCTTTAGAAGGAAGACACTATGCGTAGCCTGTGTCTAAGGAAGGGGAAGAGGATTCTTTTCAAGGTAAGGATTAGCCAATTAAGCACAAAGGAAGTCAAGGGAGGGAAGTGAGGGTACCAGATGGAATGACGGGTGCATGTCTAAAATGACCAACCACTGGCTGGAGAAGGGGAGAAAGAGGAAAGAGACTGATAGAATCGAGGACAGACAGCTAATTTAGCAGGAATAAGAAACTGTAGAAGAGTATAAACTGGCAGCTTCAAGAGCTGGGTCAGTTAAAAATAAAAACAGAAGATAAAAAACAGAAGCCAAGTGAGGGTCCCTGTTGCTGGAACAGAAAACCCTGCTCACACAGCATGGTGAGTGAGTCCCAAAAAATGTTTATTTTTTACTACAAGTATTGGGCTGTGAATTGACATTGTTATATTCTACCATGTAAAAGCCTGTCAAGACATGAAAAAGTTTTTCATTTCCGTATGAAGCAACAAGACTACAGATCACAGCTGAAATATCCTGAAATAGTCTTAAAAATGTGCTACACTTCTCTTCTTTCTGTGTGAACACATTTGCCAATTGCCTGACTGAACAATGACATTGTTTATAGCTGATTTTACAGCCCAGCTCATTATTTACACTGTTTCCATCTGAATTCATAGACTAGAAACCTTCCCACAAGCGTTATTTTCATAAATTCTCTTTAGAACCAGCCCACATTTGATTTCATATAATAATATCATTTAAAAAAAACTACAGTTAAGGCCTCAAATAAATTATGTCTCCTATTCAGAGTACATTCCTATTCAGCTAAATTCTCCTGAATTAATGAATATTACTAGATCCCTATTACCTCATTTGTTTAGAAATGGATGCGTGTGCAAGAAATAAATGGGAAGAGATCATTTTTATCCATCTAATAATACTTGGGTAGAGTGGGACTCTCTTGACAGCCCAATATCACCCTGCTTCGTAGTTTTTCAGGAGAAAAGCAGCGGCGGCAGCGCTGTGGACACCACCTCGGGGGGTGGGGACCCCGCGGCGATTCAGCTAGGCGCACCATTTGCTCAGTCGTGCACGAAAAGGATGCAGTAGCCCATGGTGCAAAAGGAGGTGAAGAAGCAAATGAGTCTGAGGGTGTGACAGAGGCCCCTGAGCATTTCATCCTGTGTAAGGAACTTTGTAAAAGCTCGTTCTGATCCTTGAGAGAAGCTCACATATTTCACTACAGGCTACACTGCGTGTCTTCTAGTTCTTCATTGTCACAGAGAGCATGAGAGGTTTGTGTTGGGTGCCCAAACTGCCCTGGATTTCAGCAGCTCGGGCATCATGACAAATCTCACTAGCATATTCTCAGATCCTGAATGAGCCCCTTGACCCTTGCTCCCACACATCACGTCACTGGCATTGTACACTACAGGCACTGCATGTTTGAGTTTGGACTCTGTGCTGCAGCAGGTCTTATCATGGCTTTGTGGGGTAGACAGTCCCTGGGGCTCCATAGCTGGTGTTGGAAGAGATACTGGTTACAATTGATCTCTCTCTCCAGGGATGTGCTGCCTACTATGTCCCCACTGTGGCCAGTCAAGTCCTTAAGTTAAAGGAAAATACATCCAAAGACCAACTCGGAGCTCATCACAGGCAAGCTGTATTGATACAATTTTCATTCTGGCTCTGGCCTAGGTTTTCCAACAGACACAAAGAGCTCACATGGTGTCTGAATGGACCTCTGGCATGTTGACATCACATATCTAAACACTTTTGGCTTGGGGGATAGAATGTGCTCCTTCCTATCATCACCGTATCTGCAGAGATACTTCCTGGACTCAGAAGAACATGTGAGTGATTTTAGTACGTAACTGTGTACAATTAATTGGGCTCTTTGAAAAAGTGAAAACAATAATTATAGAACAGTTTAAGAATGAAGAAAGCTGCAGTAAAGACATCTATATTACATAAAAAACTAAGTCACCATATATATGGGAACATATGTGTGTGTATATGTGTGAATATGTGCATCTATCTATCTGAGTATAGCCTATTAGATTATTCATTCTTTCAGTCATTCACTCTCATTTGTGTGTTAGCATGCTAAATCCTAAGGATATAATTATGAATAAAAAAAAGACCCTGTTATCAAAGAACTGAGTGAGGTTGGTGTGATTAAAGAGAACATTTAAATGTCTTCATTCCTAAACATGTATACTCCTTCTAAAACATATCTTTCCACTTCTGTTTAACAAGTTTCTTCTGTTGAAAATTCTGGCCTCAGGGAACCAGGAAGTAAACCAAGTGAGCTCCAACTCCAGGCTTCAAGTTGTTTGTAAGCTGGGGGGAGGGTTCCAGCATCCTGAGGCTTCAGAGTTTACTGCTGACTGAAGGGGTCACCACCCTACTTACTGCTGGGCAACAACAGCTTGACTGAAGAGTTTGGTGCCCCTTTCTTCACCCTGTACCACCCACTAAAGTCAAAAGTACCTTGCATTGAGTCCTGTGCACACCAGAACTGAGATAGCAGCCAAATGGTTCTTGGGTGGATGAGAAGTTGATCCTGAGATTCGGAGGTTACTCATCAATACCCAGGAGTCAGCACATCTGGCCTGTCATCGATTTTTGGAATAAGTTTTACAGAACAGAGTGGTACTCATTTATTCATGTTTTATTGATGGTTACTTTCTCATTCTAACAGCTGAGTTGAATAATAGGAAGAGAGATCACGTGGCTCACAAAGTTAAAAATAGTTGCAATCTGGGTCTTCACAGGAACAGTTTGTTGATACCTGCTACAAGGTGCTCCCACAGACATGTTGAGACATTTTGAGTCCTTGGTTTCCATTCAAAAATCACTGAACCCCTATTATGAGTCTGGCCTCTTGTAGGCACTGAGATCATGTAAAAGAATAAAAATAGATAAAAATTTGTACTTTCTATACTGGTTTCCTAATACATCCAGTTATGTTCCCAATAACAAATCTCTATAAATGGTTTATAAATGGTTTAAAACAACAAAAATTTATTCCCTCACAGTTCTGGAGGACAGAAACCTGAGGTCAAGGTGTTGGCTGGATCAGTTCCTTTGAGAGGTTCTGGGAGAGAATCCATCTCGTGCGTCTCTTCCATCTGTCAGTGGCAGTGCGCCGTTGCTCAGTCATGTCTGACTTTGCGGCTGCCAGCAATCTTCAGTGTCCCTTGGCTTGTAGACACCTTTCTCCAATCTCTGTCTCCATCTTCATGTCATTTGGTCCCAGGTCTTGTCTCCTTCTCTCCTCTCCTCTCCTCTCCTCCCCTCTTCTCAAAACACTTTGGATGTAGGGCCCACTCTAACCCAGAATGATCTCATCTCAAGATCCTTAATTTTGTCAGCAAAGACCCTTTTCCCAAGTAAGGCCACATTCAAGTAAGATTCTGGTGGATGTATCTTTTAGGGGAGGTACCATTTTCCTACTACTACATATTCATATGACTTATATTCTAATAATGTATTTTGGGGAGAAGACATAATTAACAAATTAGAAAGCATATAGTATACTGCAAGATGATGAAATGCTCTGGAGGAAAATAAAGCAAGGAAGGGCTTTAGAGAACGTGGGGATGGAGAGGAGATTGCAATTTTAAATAGGCTGGTAAGAGCAGGCTCATGTAGATGATGAGTTTTGTCCAAAGCCCTGAAGTAGGAGGGGAGCAAACTCTACAAATTCCTGCGTGGCACTGAGGCCAATTCATTCCCTTCTTACTTGTGTACATGCGTGTGTGCTGTCGTGTCCAACTCTTTATGACCCTATGGACTGTAGCCTGTCAGTTTCCTCTGTCCATGGGATTCTCCAGGCAAGAATACTAGAGTATGTTGCCATCCTCTACTCCAGGGTATCTTCTCGACCTAGGGATCAAACCTGTGTCTCTCACTTCTCCTGCATTGACAGGTGGGTTCTTTATCACTAGCGCCAACTGCAAAGCCCTTCCCTGTATACAGTAATACCACTAAGAGCAGATCTTTTTCTGAACACATGTGAGGCACTGAGGAGCTTCCATATATTATCTAAGTTCATCCTCAAGCTACAAGTCAATACTTTTAATGTTATATTTTTATTGGTGAAGACACTTGCCAGCAGCTGCTCCTTGGCCCTTTCTCAGTTGTGGTCAGATCTCAGGAGGAAAAATGCAGCAAGGAGGCTTGCATAGGCTCTGGAAGTGGGCCCAGGGTCACATGGAATAGGGCTCTGGGGTGCTGAGTACACAGAACTTGGACTAGGAAGTGGAGACCTGAGTTCAAGTGACCACATCCCTTGGAGCCTCACCTGCGCCAGGTTCCTCTTACCCCATTAGGAAAGGTATTGATGAGGAGGTCCAGAGCCCTCAGATTCATAGGCCTCAGGATTGGCATTTATTATATAATTTAGAATTATAGTTCTTATAAAAACCCTGTGAAGGAATTACTAGTATCATTACCTTTTACAGTAAGGAGTTAAATAACATACGCATCAGGTGAATCTGATGGGCTTATCTGACTCAGTGTTCTATAACCCAGTGATGCTATAACTGAAAGGAAAGAAAGAACTATTGCCTTCCAATTAATGAATCTTCCATAGGCATCTGAATTAAATAAAATCAAGATAATTCTTTCAAAGGCCACTGCTCTGAGATGTAGTTTGAACTGAGAGCCCATATAAAATGACACTAATTATGGTTGAAAATTTCTTGGCAGGAATCATGTGACTTAAAAACCTGATACAAATATCTCAGAAGTCAAGATGTTTAATTTCAATATCTGCTTTAATGCAGACTATAAGAGTCAGGATTGTGCCAGGGTATTCTGAGAGGTGTGCTTACTTCACTGATCAGAGTAGGGCAAATCCTCTTTTTAAGAGTGGTAAATAAAGTGCATGAGAATCATGTGCTTTTCTGGCCTTCTAGAAGATGAAATCAGAGGCCAGCTTGGCCTGACTCTGGGAAAAGCTCTGGGCTACTGACCAGAGAACTTTTCAGTGGTGCCACTGTGAACTACTGATATTTGACAAAATAACCAGAGATCCAAAAGCCAAACTCAAGGTTAGCTCAGTATGAAGAAGTCACACTTAAGATGCTTTCTGAAGACCTGTTTGAGGAGCACTACTGTTATTGCAGAGGATGAACACCAAGACTCTTTCATTCAAAGCCTGATGGTATGTCTGATTACAAATGTGATTTTTTTGGACAAGCTGTTAAGCATGTAATGCCTATAACAACTAAAGACACTGGTATTTTTCACTCATAGTTTTCTGATGCATGACTAGTGGAAATTTATCAGGAAATGCAAATCAACAATATTTAGCAAAGCGTTAAACCTGTCTTATTAAACTTTTAAATTTTGTTTAGTTACTACCTAAAGAGTATACTTTTGCTAACCACCCCCAGTAGTTTTTAAGTAGCGTGGCATTATTTTCTATTCTAATTTATAAAAATTACAATTTTCAAATTTTGAGGCAATTATTTTGCTCTTTACTATAGAATCACTGTTACAAAACTCAGATCCAGTTGCTAGCTATTTGAAAGTCAATATGAGAGACAAGTGTTAGTAGGAATGGGAAAGTTGCTTTAATCAGAAAGTGGTCAATCTGAGGAGAAGGTTGGACTCATGTCCCCAAAACAACTCAGAAGATACTGCTCAGGCATGAAGATTTTTAAAGAGACAAAGGGGAAGTAATCTCAGCTAATCGTTGAGATGCGGGAGTGTCATTACCATCTCCCATTGTGTGCAGGCTTATGTGTAGGCTTGTTGATTTCTTGTGATTTTTCTTTAGCTGCTATCTTGTTCACAAGGCTTGTTTGTGAGATTACTGAAGGGGAAGCTGGGGAAGAGATCTGGTCATCTGTTAATTACTTATTCTTCATTTCTACTTCTTTGATCTAAGGAAAGAACTAACAGGTGAGGTGAGGTATTGTGTGATCAAAAGACTTGAAAGGTATGTTTGGGCCAGAGGTTAGTTAAGATACTTTGGTAAGTGACAAGACAAAAGCGGCCTCATGCAGAGGACTCTTTTTTGCAAAGAGCTCTTTCCTGCAAAAAGTTTCTTACATCATTTATTATTTTAATTACACACAGTAATGAGAACTTCTTTTATATTACAAAGAATGAAACTGGGCCTTTTCCACATGTAAATATACATAGCAGCTTTCTAAGAGTATCTATAAATAACCATAGTGACAGGGACAGACACAATCTTAATGTTTTTGTTAAGAAAATTCAAAGTTGCAAGTAAATTAATACCTTTTGCATTTTTTGAAAAATAACATTCTAAAAAATGAAAAGCAACTGATTGGGTTTTGAGGCAGGAGCTGGATGGTCCCTAGCCTGGGCAACTGGAGTTGTCCCCTATGGATAGATACTCTAGCAGAAGTGAGAGAAGAGCTGAGCACTGCCCAGATAAAAGACAGAAACCACATATTCTTCATTCTCAAGGTCAAGGAGACCTTTCCAACTACACATGTGCAGAGATGCTCCTCAGAAATCAAATCACTTCATAGTAAGTGATGTCAGCCTACTCATAGACTTCTTTGCTAGAATCCATCTTGGCTAATAGCTGTGTATGCACACATGAGAGGATCCTGATATAAACCAAATGTAGACTCAGAACCAGGCAAAGAAAGATGATTGGCCAAAGGAAACCTGGAAGAAATGCCCCATAAAACTGATTCAAACTAAGATGACTCTCTCTGAGCCCACCAGTGTATCTATCTACATGTACTATTTTTCTGCCTAATAAACAAAACACTTTACTTGTTTCAGCACTTTCCATTTCTGTGTGGAAATTCATTTTCCTTGTCACTGGCCACTGGTCCCTGGTAGCCTAGTGCCTAGGATTCAGTGCTTTCACTGCTGTGGCCTGACCCCAGTCTCTGACTGGGAACCAAAAACCTTAAGCTGCTGCAGCCAAGGACACCCAAGATCAGCATCAGAGTAATCTGTATAACAAATCATACTCACTAGTTCTTATTCATCATTAGTTTCTCCACATATTTGCCTTCCCATGAATGCTGCCCCCTTAGAAGCTTTAAGTCTTTTGCCTTTACCTTGTCACTTCTTTATAAATTGTCCTTTCCTAAGATGCTCCATAAGCTCAAGTTCCAATCATCACTTTAGCTTACTCATCACTAAGTGCTCCCACACATAGGCATGAAAATGTGTTAATAAATGTTTTTCTTATCCTCCTTTTTACCAATCTAGTGTTTAGAGCCTCAGGCAAAGAACCTAACATGGGTAGAGGAAAAATAAATTTCATCCCCACAAACAGAACCATATTATCTCATATGATAATAAAATGCTACTGTGTATTCATCTTTTGGCCTCAGGTCAAACCACAGGGAGGGACACAGCCCCCCCCCCCCCCCCCCCCCCCATCAACAGAACATAGGATTTAAGATTTACTGAGCATGGCCCCGCCCATCAGATCAAGACCTAATTTCCCCCTCAGTCAGTTTTTCCCATCAAGAAGCTTCCATAAGTCTCCATCAGAGGGCAGACAGACTGAAAACCACAATCACAGAAAACTAACCAATCTGATCACATGGATCACAGCCTTGTCTAACTCAATGTAACTATGAGCCTTGCCATGTAGGGCCACCCAAGATGAGTCACAGTGGTGAGTTCTGACAAAATTGGTCCACTGGAGAAGGGAATGGCAAACCAATTCAGTATTTTTGCCTTAAGAACCCCATGGACAGTATGAAAAGGCAAAAAGATAAGACACTGAAAGATGAAATCCCCAGGTTGGTAGGTACTCAATATACTATTGGAGATCAGTGGAGAAATAACTCCATAAAGAATGAAGGGACAGAGCCAAAGCAAAACCAAAGCCAGTTGTGGATATGACTGGTGATGGAAGTAAAGTCTGATGCTGTAAACAGCAATATTGCATAGGAACCTGGAATGTTAGGTCTATGAATCAAGGCAAATTGGAAGTGGTCAATAGGAGATGGCAAGACTGAACATTGACATTTTAGGAATCAGTGAACTAAAATGGACTGAAATGGGTGAATAACTCAGATGACCATTATATTTACTACTATGGGCAAGAATCTCTTAGAAGAAATGGAGTAGCCATCATAGTCAACAAAGGAGTCTGAAATGCAGTACTTGGGTGCAATCTCAAAAATAAATGATTGATCTCTGTTAGTTTCCAAGGCAAACCATTCAATACCACAGTAATCCAAGTCTATGCCCCAACCAGTAATACTGAAGAAGCTGAAGTTGAATGGCTCTATGAAGACCTACAAGACCTAGAGCTAACACCCCCCCCCAAAAGATGTCCTTTTTATTATAGGGGACTGGAATGCAAAAGTAGGAAGTTAAGAAATACCCGGAGTAACAGGAAAATTTGGCCTTGGAGTACAAAATGAAGCAGGGCAAAGGCTACCAGAGTTTTGCCAAGAGAACGCACTGGTCATAGCAAACACCCTCTCACAAACAACACAAGAGAAGACTCTACATATGGATGTCACCAGATGGTCGAAAGAGAAATCAGATTGATTATATTTTTATGCAGCCAAAGATAGAGAAGCTCTACACAGTCAGCAAAAACAAGACCGGGAGTTGACTGTGGCTCAGATTATGAAGTTCTTATTGACAAATTCAGATTTAAATTGAAGAAAGTAGGGAAAACCACTAGACTATTCAGATATGACCTAAATCAAATCCCTTATGATTATACAGTGGAAGTGACAAATAGATTCAAGGAATTAGATCTGATAGACAGAGTGCCTGAAGAACTATGGACAGAGGTTCATAACATTGTACAAGAGGCAATGATCAAGACCATCCCTATGAAAAAGAAATGCAAAAAGGCAAAATGGTTGTCCGAGGAGGACTTACAAATAGTTGAGAAAAGAAAAGACATGAAAGAGAAAGGAGAAAAGAAAAGATATACTCATTTGAATGTAGAGTTCCAAAGAATAGCCAGGAAAGATAAGAAAGCCTTCCTCAGTGATCAATGCAAAGAAATAGAGGAAAACAATAGAATGGGAAAGACTAGAGCCTCTTCAAGAAAATTAGAGATACCAAGGGAACATTTCATGGAAAGATGAGCACAAGAAAGAACAGAAATGGTATGGACCTAACAGGAAGCAGAAGATAATACCAAGAGGTGGCAAGAATACACAGAAGAGCTATACAAAAAACATCTTCACAACTCAGATAATCATGATGGTGTGACCACTCACCTAGAGCCAGACATCCTGGAATGTGAAGTCCAGTGGGCCTTAGGAAGCATCACTATGAACAAAGCTAGTAGAGGTGATGGAATCCCAGTTGACCTATATTAAATCCTAAAAGGTGATACTGGGAAGTGCTGCACTCAACATGCCAATTTCCCAATTTCCAATTCGGAAAATTCAGAGTGGCCACAGGCCTGGAAAAGGTCAGTTTTCATTCCAACTCCAAAGAAAGGCAATGACAAAGAATACTCAAACCACTGCACAATTGCACTCATCTGACATGCTAGCAAAGTAATGTTCAAAATTCTCCAAGCCAGGCTTCAACAGTAAGTGAACTGAGAACTTCCAGAAGTTCAAGGTGGTTTTAGAAAAGGTAGAGGAGCCAGAGATCAAATTACCAACATCTGTTAATCATCAAAAAAGCAAGAGAATTCCAGAAAAACATCGATTTGTGCTTTGTTGACTGTGCCAAAGCCTTTGATTGTGTGGATCACAATAAACTGTGGAAAATTCTTAAAGAGATGGAATACCATACCACCTTAACTGACTCCTGAGAAATCTGTATGCAGATCAAGAAGCAACAGTTAGAACTGGGCATGGAACAACAGACTGGGTCTAAATCGCGTAAGGAGTATGTCAAGGCTGTATATTGTCACCCTGCTTATTTAACTTATATGTAGAGTACATCATGAGAAACACTGGGCTGGATGAAGCACAAGCTGGAATCAAGATATCTGGGAGAAATATCAGTAACCTCAGATATGCAGATGACACCGCCCTTATGGCAGAAAATGAAGAACTAAAGAGCCTCTTGATGAAAAGTGAAAGAGGAGAGTGAAAAAGTCAGCTTAAAACTCAACATTCAGAAAACTAAGATCATGGTATCCGGTCCCATCACTTCATGGCAAATAGAGGGGGAAGCTGTGGAAACAGTGACAGACTATTTCTTTGGGCTCCAAAATCACTGCAGGTGGAGACTGCAGCCATGAAATTAAAAGATGCTTGCTCCTTGGAAGAAAAGTTATGACCAACAGAGACAGCATATTAAAAAGCAAAGACATTACTTTCCCAACAAAGGTCCATCTAGTCAAAGATATGGTTTTTCCAGTAATCATGTATGAATGTGAGAGTTGGACTATAAAGAAAGCTGAGTGCTGAAGAATTGATGCTTTTGAACTATGGTGTTGGAGAAGACTCTTGGGAGTCCCTTGGACTGCAAGGAGATCCAACCAGTCCATCCTAAAGGAAATCAGTCCTGGGTGTTCATTGGAAGGACTGATTCAGAAGCTGAAACTCCAATACTTTGGCCACCTGATGTGAAGAAGTGACTCATTTGAAAAGACTCTGATTCTGGGAAAGATTGAAGGCAGGAGGAGGAGGGGACAATAGAGGATGAGTTGGTTGAATGGCATCACCGACTCCATGGACGTGTTTGAGGAAGCTCCAGGAATTGGTGATGGGCAGGGAAGCCTGGCGTGCTGCAATCTATGAGGTCGCAAATAGTCAGACACGACTGAGTGACTGAACTGAACTGAACTGATTCTTTTCAATCACTATTCTTTCTCAAATATTTACTTAGAACTTAAGTGGCAATTCGTATTCCAGGTACCAGTGAACCACTTGAATCTTTCCTTCAGGGGATTGAGATTTGCTGGGGGTGGTGGTTACTGGTACCCCCAAGACACATCCAAGTATGTATCTTATAGTTTTGACATTATTTGGAAAAGGAGCTTTTCAGATGTAATTACATTAAGGATCTTCAGATGAGATCATTCTGGATTTTTTAGATATGTCCTAAATCCAAAGACAGGTGTTCTTGAAAGAGACTGTGTGAGTGGAGACACAGAGAAAAGAGAAGGCCATGTGAAGATGGAGGCAGAGATTGGAATTATGCAGCCACAAATCTAGGAACCCCTGGAGCCACCAGAATCTGGAAGAAGCAGAGAAGGATTCTTCTCTAGAGTCTTTGGAGGGAGCAAGGCCCTGACACCTTAATTTCAGATTTCTGGCCTCCAGTGTATGAAAGATCAAATTTCCATTATTTTAAACCACCCAGGTTTTAGTAATTTTTTGTAGCATCTCAAGGAAACTGATACAAGGGATAAAGATGAGGACACAAGTAAGATATGGTGTGTGTGTGTGCTCAGTTACTTCAGTTGTGTCTGACTCTTTGCGACCCTATGGGCTGTAGCCCACCAGGCTCCTCCACCCATGGGGATTCTCCAGGGAGTGGGTTGCCATGTTCTCCTCCAGGGAATCTTCCTGACCCAGGGATTGAACACGCTTCTGCCTGTGTCTCCTGCATTGCAGGCAGATTCTTTATCCACAGAGCCACCTAGGTAACAAATATCAATTATTCACATAGCACCTGTGCTCTGGGGGAAGTTTTTTCCTCCATGTCTCCAAAGTTTTTGTAAAAAGTAGTATCAATTTAATAGAAGGTTATACTTGGCCACAGAAGTCTCTTGTTTAAGCTTCTTAAGGCTACAGTCCTGAGGAGTCTGGTACTGCAGGATCTGCAAGCACATGCCTTATTGTTTATTTTTCTTGCATTGAACCAGTTGCCCTACTATTGACCCAAAAGCCTCCGTATATTTTATTAAGAACTGTATGTATCAAACTTGGTAGTAAAAGAAGGAAAGGTGGAGAGAAAGAGAGAGTGAGAGGGAGAAGGAAAGAAAGAAAAAAAGAAGGAAAGAACAGAAAAAAAGAGGAACTCTGGTTCAATGTACAATTAAAGCAGGTATGTTTTCCATATGCAGAGAGTGTGAAATATCTTTTAGACTGAATTCCAAATAAGTATCATATTTTCCTTCCTAAAAAATAGTCTATCTAATTTTTATCCCATCTGCCTAAAATGGTGAGTTATAGATGCATTTCTTTAATGTGAAGGGTTGTATTTTCTCTAATTTTAGAACAGCTTGGTGAAAAAGTGACTTGCACATGGTACTTATAACAAGAAGACACCATGCAAAGAAAGCATTTTTAGTTCCCTTAATCATCAGTGTTTTAACTTCAGGCTTTGTCAAAAATTTTTCTTTAATATGCAACCATTTTATAGGGTGAAAAACATTATTAGAATTGTCACAGTATCTCTTCCTCTTCCTTTTTTCCTCTATTCTTTCCCCTCACCCCTCCCTACCACTCTCCTCCTTTTTCACCTGCTGCTGCTTCTGCTTCCCAATTATCAAAACCTCAGTTTAGCTACAAAATTTCAGGCTTCTGTTGAAAGGTTGATTTTATACTCCATGAATTAGAACTTAAAAAAAAGTTAGACAAAGCAACATAAAATTTCTAAAGCAGGCTTCAGATTTACCAAAATTTAAATTTAATTTAAAGAGTCTAGACTGAAAATATCCTTTCCTTGATTCTGATCTGTTGAGTTCTAACATTGACATGCACTTGACTGGGTGATAAGCTCTTATTTGGCCTCATGGATGTTGGTTACAGGGTAAAGTCTTTGAATGCTGCAGCCAAGCAGGTATTTGAGGCCGAAGCATGGAAGGATCAAGGGCCCAGCGACTTCTGTGCAGTGGAGACTCCTTGGGTCAGATTTAATCTGGAAGCTGCTGGCTTCTGTGAGCTAAGATAAAAAGGATCCTTGTGATTTTTTTAATCCAGAGATCTGATGGATTGAAACATTTCTAGAAGATTGTATACAACTGCAATCTACAGCTTCTTCATATTCCCCAAATTTTCAGAACCATCTAACAAGTAATTTTCTAGTTCCCTATCCTATAAACAGGGTCCGAAGAACTTCATATTTCATATAGACAGATATAGAAATGTAGCTATATATTTTTCCTGCATTCATTTTAACATATTCGCAAAGCAACCTGAAGAGCAAGGTCATTCATTTTATCTTCTGAGAAACTATCTAGGTTTTAATTTACCTTTTAATATGAAACACCACTTTTCACCTTATTGATTTCTTATCAGCTCTATGTGACATCTCTAGGTATGAGAAGCAGTGTAGCCTAGCTATGAATAAGAGTTCAGGTTCTTGGGTGAGGAAGTCAAATTAAGTTTCTAGGCCTGTGCTGTCAACTACTTTAGTCACTGGCCACTTGTGGCTACTGAACCTTTGAACTGTGGTTCGGTATTAGTTTCCCATATGGCACAGTGGTAATGAGTCTACCTGCCAAAGCAGGAGATGCAGAAGACTCCAGTTCCATCCCTGGGTCAGGAAGATCCCCTGGAGTAGGAAATGGCAAACTGCTCCAGTGTTCTTTGCCTGGAAAATTCCACGGACAGACGAGCCTGGAGGGCTACAGTCCGCAGGGCCGCAAAGACATGACTGAACACACACACACACACACATATCTGAATTGAGGGATGCTGTAAGTATAAATAATAACATTACATTTTAAAGACTTGATAAGAAAAAAGAATATAAAATATCTCATTAATAGTTTTTTTTTTTAAAATACTGATTCTATGTTGAAATGATGATATGTTGGATACATTGGGTTAAATATATGCTGAAGTTAGTTTCATCTGTTTTCTTTTTATTTATTTTTAATGTGACTACTAGAAACTTAAAAATTCCCCATGTGGTGTCATGAGTAACTATGAATATAGCTTACACTATGACTCTATTGAAAGTACTGTTCTAGTTGATTTTAATTTCCTCAACTAGTAGGTGGGGACAATAATAGCAATTATTTTGTATGGTTGTGCTAATGATAACATCTGGAGCATATATAATGCTTAATAAATGATAATAGAATACAATGTAATACTTGTATTACATTGTATTATATTGGGCTTCCCTGGTAGCTCAACTGGTAAAGAATCCGCCTGCAATGCAGGAGACCCCAGTTCGATTCCTGAGTTGGGAAGATCCCCTGGCGAAGGGATAGGCTACCCACTCCAATATTCTGGCCTGAAGAATTCCATGGACTGTGTAGCCCATGGGGTCACAAAGAGTCAGACATGACTGAGCCTGTGTGGTTTTGCTAATGATAACATCTGGAGCATATATAATATTTAATAAATGATGATAGTATACAATAAATACTTTTATGATATTAGAGTTTTCAGAGAAACAGAGCCAGCAGGTATATCTGTATATAATGTATCTCTATCTTTCAAAGTCTCTATCTGTAGAGAGAGATTTGTTATAAAGAATTGGCTTACATGATTATGGAGACTGAGATGTACCACAGTCTTCCCTTTGTAGGTGGAGACACAGGAGAGCTGGTGGTATAGTTCCTATCCTAGCCTGAAGGTATGAGAACCAGGGATGCTGAGGGGATACGTCAGTCCGAGTGCAGGCAAAGGCTGATGTCCCAGTTCTATTTGTTTCATTCGTGCCTTCAAAGGATTGGGAGATACCCATCCACATTGGGGATGGCAATCTGGTTTACTCAGTCTGTCAATTCAAATGCTAATCTCTTCCAAATACATCCTTACAGACACACTGAATAATAATGTTTAACTAGATATCTGGTATTCCTTGAACCAGGCAAGTTGACACATAAAATTAACCATCACAGTGCGATCATGTTTACTGTTGAGCATTAATTTTTCTGAGGCAGAGAATTAGTGAAATATTTGTGTATTATGGGTAGAAGGTAGATGGTTGTCATGAATTCAATCTACTAGAAGTGTATTCATTTTTTAAGGATGCAAAGGTACTATAAAATTCAATGGAATAAAAATGTTCCAGTTCAATTCCTTGAAAGATTAAACATAGGGTTACCACAGAATCCAGCAATTCTACTATGAAGAAAATATCCAAGGGAAATGAAAATACATGTGCATAAAAAACTTGTACACAAATGTTCATAGAGCATTATTTAGCAATACAGGTGAAAGAAGCCAGTTACAAGAGACCACATTTTGTATGATTCTGTTTATAAGAAATGTCCAGAACAGACAAATGTATGGAGACACAGATGAGATTGTGGTTGCCAATGGCTGGAAATGTTGCGGTAGATGGGGAATAACAGCTAATAAGCATGGGATTTCTTTTGGGAGTGATAAAAGTGTTCTGGAATGAGATACTGGTTTTAGTTGCACTATTCTGTGAATACAGTAAAAATCATTGATTTGTATTCATTAAATGGGTGAATTGTTTCTGCATGTGTATTATATCTCAATAAAATTGAAGTCATAAAAAATTGAAGTCATAAAAAAACTTCTGCTATCATACCCATTAGGACAACTGCTACTGAGAAATGGAAAACACGTGTTGGCAAGGAAGTGGATAAAATGGAAACTTTGTGCACTATTAGTGGGAATGTAAGCATTATAGCTGCTCTTGAAAACTTATATGGTGGTGCCTAAAAAAATTAAAAATATAATATGATCCAGCAATTTCACTTTAGGCCTATATCCAAAAGAATTGAAAGTAGGGTCTTGAAGAGATGTCTGTACACCTATGTTCATAGCAGCATTATTCATAATAGCTTATAAATTATTATTATAAATTATAAATTATTATTATTATAGAATATTATTGTCTTAAAAAGGAAGGAAATTCTAGTACATTTTACAACATGAGTGAATTTAGAGAATACTATGCTAAGTGAAATAAGTCAGTCACAAGAAAAACAATATTGGATGATTCCACTTATATGAAGTATCTGGAATAATTAAACTCATAGAAACAGAAAGTAAAATGGTGGTTGCCATGGGCTAGAGGGAGGGGGAATTGGCAATTTAATGTTTAGAGTGGGCAGTGTTTCAGTTTTGCAAGATAAAAAGAGTTCTGTGGACATATGATGGTGATGCTGGCAAAATAAAAATGTGAATATCCTTAATGCTATTAAAGTGTACACTTAAAAATGGCTAAAATGGTAAATTTATATTATGTGCATTTTACCACAATTAAAAATTTAAAAGCTTCTAGTCAGGGCTTACTATTGCACGTTAAACATAGAAAAATGAAAACAGTGAAGAATAAACAGCAAATAGCCCAGAGAACTAGAAATTAGGTGACTTAGGTTCTTGTTTGTCTCTTATGAGCTCTGTGGCGACAGGAAGTTCATTCAAACACTCTGAGTCTTCGTTACTCTTTCAAAAGGACATAGTATTTCCAAACATATGTACTTCACAGAGTTATTGAAACACTTGAAATATACTTAAAGTGACCACTCTGTGAATTAAAGTGCAATGTCTTCAAACCAGGTCATGTGTGTAGATATGTATTTGGGATATGATTATTAGCTAAACTGTCAAAGAAACATGGGACTAGATCTGTGAATACATTCAAAGTGAATACATACATAAATTCCATTTATGAATGCCTGGACTTACCAAAACTAGCTAGCTTTTTAAGAGAATTTCCAAAAAATATTTAAAAAATAGAAACTCCCTTATGGAATATTATTTATTTTAAAAGTTTTGATTTATACACAATTTTTCTAAGAACAAAATATTGTGTATAGTGAGTTTATATGAGCTCATGTCCAATTCTTGGGACCCCACAGACAGTAGCAGATCAGGCTCCTCTCTCCATTTGATTTCCCAGTCAAGAATACTGGAGTGGGTTGCTATTTCTTTCTCCATATATATATGTGTGTGTGTGTATAAATATACACACACACACATATATGAGATTGTGTTGTGTTTTAGTTGCTCAGTTGTGCCCGACCCTTTGCGACCCCATGGGCTGCAGCCCACCAGGCTTCTCTGTCCATGGAAGTTTCCAAGCAAGGATACTGGAGTGGGTTGCCATTTCCTTCTCCATATTGGAGATTATAGTTTGTATAATTTGTATGTCTTTGTGTTTTAAAAATTCTTACTTTGTCTAGGAAATCTCTGTATCTGCTTTGCAGATTCTGGTGGAAAAAGAAATGACACATTTGTCAATAATGACAAGAAAATAAAATTGAAAAGAAATGGAAATATCAGTGCTAAATCCATTCATAGCCTCAGACTAAAGCCACAGTCGACTTTAAGCCTGCTGGGTGTCACCTGCTTTTTAGCTTATCTCATCCATCCAGAGAAACACATTTCATAACCTTCCACTCTGAGGGGTTTCAGAATCTGAAACTGCCAAAGCTTCTTTGTTAACCACTAAAAGCAAAAGAAGTTAGAAAAGAAATGAAGAGCTTTGCAGAGGCAAAGGAGAAGACAATAGCACCGGACCCCAGAACTGTTGCCTGGAAAATCCCATGGAGGGAGGAGCCTGGTAGGCTGCGGTTCATGGGGTCGCTAAGAGTCGGCCAGGACTGAGCGACTTCACTTTCACTTTTCACTTTCATGCATTGGAGAAGGAAATGGCAAACCACTCCAGTGTTCTTGCCTGGAGAATCCCAGGGATGGTGGAGCCTGGTGGGCTGCTGCCTATGGGGTCGCACAGAGTTGGACACGACTGAAGCGGCTTAGCAGCAGCAGCAGAGACAAAAAGAAGAAAGACAAGTGCCAGGGCCTAGTATGACTTCTTTTAACTTAGACTAATTTATCAACTCATTTGCACTAATAAACCAAAATATTACCTTAAAATTGCACATATAAATAATATTGTATGAAATATTATTTGTTATTTTCACTTATGCTCATCTGAATTCATAATATTTTTCAAATTTTTCTTTAATTCTTAGAATTACCATGACATTTTTAACTCACAATCTAGGGCTTAATGGATATATACAGTTATCTTTCATGTCTAATATGACTCTGAGTTCAGGTCTCAAAGAGTTGGAACAGTTCACAGCAAGAGCAGGGAGGCAAACAGTTGAAGTCAAATCTTCCCATCCTTATCATGTGCTATTCTAAGCTAGAGTTTTAATCTATGTCTTAGCCTGAAGAGTAGGTTAACAAACCTGTGTTACACTCTGAGGCTAGGCTATACAAGACATTGTGGCTTCTGCTCTCCCTTGAGTATTACTTACTCTTGACGGAAGCCAGCTGCATACCTTGAGAATTCTATGCGGAGGCCCCCATTGCAAGGAACGGATAACTCAGCCAGCAGTCACATAAGTGAACCTTCATGCAAGCTGATTCTCCAGTCCCAATCAAGTCTTTAAACGAATGAAGTCTCACACAACAGCTTGACTACAAACTCATTGGAGACCCTGATCCAGAACCATCAGTTGAGTCAGATTTCTGACCTCCAAAAAGCACACAACATAATAAGCACTGTTTTTTCCCAAATTGCTAAAATTTATGGCAGTTTGTCTTACAGGAGTAGAGAACTAGAATAGCATTTTTTCTGTGCTAAATGATATTTTTCCTTTTCATTTTTCCAACAATGAGAATTTTTGCTGTTTTCCCATCATTAACATGCTTAATAAAACCTGAGTAGTATTTGATAAAACTTTATAGTTTCTAGATTATATCTTTGCCTCATTCACTCAGATTTATAGATACTCACTTTATTCTGCAGTGAAATACTGCCCAGTATATATTTTACTTTCTTGGAGGGATTTAAAAGCACTTTTTATTGAAATATTATTTTCATATAATAAAATAAATAGATCATAAGAATTTGATTTGTCAGTTACACATACCCATGTATGTACATAGTCATTCAGTATGTATTATATATCTTCAATAACTCAGTGTAATGTTTCTGAGATTCTGCAACATTTTTTATGTATTGGTATTAATAGTTTTCTTCTTTTTATAGTTGAGTAGTATTTCATTACATAGACGTACTACTGTTTATCATTCCTCTTAATGATGGATACCTGGACTTTTCCCAGTTTTTTACTGTTATGAATAAGACTTCTATGAAGTTTCTTGTACAAATATTTTGTGGACATGTAGTTTTTCACTTTTCTTGAGTAAAATACCTAGGGGTAGAATTTTTAGGTCAAAAGATAAATGCACACTTAGCTTTTATTTTTTTTCCATTTATTTTTATTAGTTGGAGGCTAATTACTTTACAATATTGTAGTGGTTTTTGTCATACATTGACATGTATCAGCCATGGATTTACATGTATTCCCCATCCCGATCCCCCCTCCCACCTCCCTCTCCATCCCATCCCTCTGGGTCTTCCCAGTGCACCAGCCCTGAGCACTTGTCTCATGCATCCAACCTGGGCTGGTGATCTGTTTCACCATAGATAATACACATGTTTCAGTGCTGTTCTCTCGAAACATCCCACCCTCGCCTTCTCCCACAGAGTCCAGAAGTCTGTTCTGTACATCTGTGTCTCTTTTTCTGTTTTGCATATAGGGTTATCGTTACCATCTTTCTAAATTCCATATATATGCATTAGTATACTGTATTGATCTTTATCTTTCTGGCTTACTTCACTCTGTATAATGGGCTCCAGTTTCATCCATCTCATTAGAACTGATTCAAATGAATTCTTTTTAATGGCTGAGTAATATTCCATGGTGTATATGTACCACAGCTTCCTTATCCATTCGTCTGCTGATGGGCATCTAGGTTGCTTCCATGTCCTGGCTATTATAAACAGTGCTGTGATGCACACATAGCTTTTAAAAAGCTGCCAAGCAATTTTCCAAGTGATTCTATCATTTTGGAGCCCATCAAAGTAAAGTCTGCCACTTTTCTATTGCTTCCCCATCCATTTGCCATGAAGTGATGGGACTGGATGCTATGATCTTAATTTTCAGAATGTTGAGTTTTAAGCCAACTTTTTCACTCTCCTCTTTCACTTTCATCAAGAGGCTCTTTAGTTCTTCTTCGCTTTCTGCCATAAGGGTTGAGTCATCTGCATATCTGAGGTTACTGATATTTCACCCAGATATCTTGATTCCAGCTTGTGCTTCATCCAGCACAGTGTTTCTCATGATGTACTCTGCATAAAAGTTAAATAAGCAGGGTGACAATGTACAGCCTTGACATACTCCTTTTCCCATTTGGAACCAGTCTGTTGTTCCATGTCCAGTTCTAACTGTTGTTTCCTGACATGCATACAGGTTTCTCAGGATGCAAGTCAGGTGGTCTGGTATTTCCATCTCTTTAAGAATTTTCCACAGTTTATTGTGATCCACACAGTCAAAGGCTTTGGCATTGTCAATAAAGGAGAAGTAGAAGTTTTTCTGGAACGCTCTTACTTTTTTGGTGACCCAATGGATGTTGGTAATTTGATCTCTGGTTCCTCTGCCTTTTCTATCCAGTTTGAACATCTGGAAGTTCACAGTTCACACACTGTTGAAGCCTGGCTTGGAGAATTTTGAGAATTACTTTTCTAGTGTATGAGATGAGTGCAATTGTGTGGTAGTTTGAGTATTGTATGGCATTGCCTGTCTTTGGGATTGGCAAATAGATGGGGAAGCAATGGAAACAGTGGCATACTTTATTTTTTTGGGCTCCAAAATCACTACAGATGGTGACTGCAGCCGTGAAATTAAAAGACGCTTGCTCCTTGGAAGAAAAGCTATGACCAACCTAGACAGCATATTAAAAAGCAGAGACATTACTTGGCCAACAAAGGTCCATGTTGTCAAAGCTATGGTTTTTCCAGTAGTCATGTATGGATGTGAGAGTTGGGCCATACAGAAAACTGAGTGCGGAAGAATTGATGCTTTTGAACTGTGGTGTTGGAGAAGACTCTTGAGAGTCCCATGGACTGCAATGAGATCCAACCAGTCAATCCTAAAGAAAATCAGTCCTGAATATTCATGGGAAGAACTGATGCAAAAGCTGAAACTCCAATACTTTGACCGCCTGATATGAAGAAGTGACTCATTTGAAAAGACCCTGTTGCTGGGACAGATTGAAGGTGGGAGGAGAAGGGGATGACAGAGGATGAGATGGTTTGATGGCATCACTGACTCAATGAACATGAGTTTGAGTATACTCTGGGAATTGGTGACGGACAGGGAGTCCTGACATGCTGCAGTCCATGGGGTCATAGAGAGTTGGGCCTGACTGAGCGACTGAATTGAACTGAGCCTAACTTGTATCATTTTAAATTTCTGGCAGTGATTTTTGTATTCCAAAATTTTTAGCTCTTCTAGTGGGTATTAAATTATATATATATATATATATATATATTTTCATTTATTTTAATTAGTTGGAGGCTAATTACTTTACAATATTGTGGTTTTTGCCATACATTGACATGAATCAGCCATGGATTTACATGTGTTCCCCATCTTGAACCCCCCTCCCACCTCCCTCCCCATCCCATTCCTCTGGGTCATCCCAGCGCACCAGCCCTGAGCACTTGGCTCATGCATCCAACCTGGGCTGGCGGTCTGTTTCAACACTTGATAACATACATGTTTCAATGCTATTCTCTCAGGACAGAAAAAGAGACACAGATGTATAAATTATAATTTGTTTTTAATTACCACTTCTCTGATAACTAACAAAGAACTTTTCATTTACTCATAGTGCATTCATATAACTTCTATTGTGACTTGTCCATTTAAATCTTTTAATGGTTTCTTAAAATTGTTAATATTTTGTTGTTGAGTCATAGTTTATTATATGCAATGGATATAATCCTTTGCTATTTGGTGTGCACAATGCTCAGTCTATGGGTCACTTATTACTTTCTTCATGTAGATTTTTTCTTGTGTTTAATACTTTTGCATCTTGTTTAAGAAAGTTTGTGGTGGAAAAGATATGTCATTTTTTTCTTCTAAGAGCTTTATGGTTTTGTTTTTTATGCTTATTTCTATGACATATCATGAATTAATTTTTATAAAAGGTGTGAGATAAAGGTCAAAATTTGTTTTGTTCCATAGGGATATTTAGCTGTTACATCATCATTTATGGTCCACTGAACTTCTTCAATATTTGGGATACTGCCTTTAAAAAATTTTGGAAAATTCTCACCTGCTATCTTTACAAGTATTTCTCCTCTCTCTCTCTCACTCTCCTGTCTTTGTGAAACTTCAATTACACATATGCTAGATTATTTATTGTCCCAAATATCTTAGGTGCTCTGTTTTTTTCTCTGTTCTTTTGTGTTTCAGTTTAAAAACTTTCTGTTGTCCTGTCTTGATGTTTATTCATTCTTTATTGTGTCCAGTATGCTATAAAACCTATGTAGTGAATTTTTATAATTCCGTATTTCTTATTTCTACAACTTAAATTTCTTTTTTATAGTTTTTATGTTTACTGAAATTATTCATCTCTTCACATTCATTTTACTCTCTTTCCACTAGATCCTTTGGTATTTTTATGACAGTCATTTAAAAATCTTGGTCTGGCAATATATAGCTTCCTTTTTTGCTTCTATCGACTGTTTTCTCTTTACCACTGGCCACATTTCTTGCTTCTTTCTGTGTCCTATAACTTACAATTTTATGTTAGGCATTTTGTGTAATAGAATAGTAGAGGCTGCGGTAAATACTATTTATCTCTATAGAAATCATTTTCCTTCTTGAAGGACATTGAAGAACTGAATCAAACTCATCTGTGATTAGTCTGTGTCTAGGTTTTCTTGAAGCTTCAGTTCATGCAGCTTATCACTGGTTTCAAATGTTTTAAGACTAGGATCAGAACTTTTCTCTTGCAGACTTTGAATGTAAGCTCTCACGAAATTCCAGTATTACAAGTGCTCAGGCCTGGTGCACTGGGAAGACCCAGAGGGATCGGGTAGAGAGGGAGGTGGGAGGGGGGATCGGGATGGGGAATACATGTAAATCCATGGCTGATTCATGTCAATGTATGGCAAAAACCACTACAATATTGTAAAGTAATTAGCCTCCAACTAATAACAATAAATGGAAAAAAATTATTTATTTACCTATTATTGCTATGCATGGGTTTTCTCCAGTTGCAGGGAGCAGGGGTTATTCTCTAGCTGTGTTTCTTGGGTTTCTCCTTTCAGGGGCTTCTCTTGTTGCAGAGCAAGGCTCTAGGACGCACAGGTTTCAGTAATTGTAGGGCGTGGGCTTAGTTGCTCCGAGGCATGTGGAATCTTCTTGGACCAGAGATGGCACCTGTGTTGCCTGCATTGGCAGGTGGATTCTTAACCACTGGACCACCAGGGAAGTCCAAAATTCCAGCATTATCTTTGTGCTTTACATCCAAGCAGAAACTTTCCAAACTGTAGGAAATACTTCTCAGCTTTAGAGCTCATGATTGGGGAATTTGCTTTGATCTTCAGGCCTGCCCTAAATTTTCTGCATCCAGGGAGATGTCATTCTTCTGGAAATGCTTGTGAGGGGTCATACTTGCCCTCCTGGCTGCTTTTCATTCCCTGCCATCTGAGAGTCTGGATTGCCCGGAGGAGTTTCTGTCAGCTCTCCTACTCCACTTGGAATATCTTCAGCTGATTTTTCTCAGCTGTCTGTTCTTTCCACAACCAGGCAAAGAACTGGGGAGTGTGTATAGCTGCTAAATTGTCAATACAATATTAGCTGATTTCTCCTGTTCTCATGGACTGTAAACTCTCATGGTAAGCTGTTTGTACTATCACCTCTTGAAGAGCAGGGTCTTGTCACCTCTGTGACCAAGACCACATTTCTTCCTGACACACATTCTTTGATGTTTCTTGCCAATGTGAACTCCTAAGCTTCTCCTGTTGCTTTTGAAGACATCTTACTACCTCACAGAGGAGGTCACATACTCATGCCTGACCACTGCCCTTTTCCCTCATTAGAGAGCTTGTCCTCATGGCATATGCACTTCTCCCTTTCTGGTCCCACTCACCCAACTCCAGGGGTGCATCTACCTTTCCTTACTGGACCCATTCTTCTTACTAAGCAGACTTAGGCAGTCATGTTTCAAAATGTGGAAATCTTTGCACAAATGCTTTTTTGGGAATCTTCCATATATTTTCTATGACATTATTTTGACTCACAAATCAATGGAAATTTAGAGGTAGTTGAAATCTTAGAAATCATTTAACCTGATTTTGTAAACATTGAACCATAGTTTTTCAAATTAAATGTAAAAATCAGTTGTATCATGGTCAACCAATTAATATTGTCAGGAAAGAAACTGGTTAATATTCAGTATCTGCCATGAGAAATATTAACTGAAAAAAACAAGTAGGATTTAAATTTTGAAGTAACCAATATAATGGAAAGTGTCCATTTCATGGTGTATATATTATGAATAAAGTCACATTTTCTTTGCATTTCTCAAAATGTCCTTACCTTTCTGATGGATCTTCATATTATATTACTAAATTATGCTTGTGTATATTTTAGATAACTGAACTAAAATCCTCATTAAAGATCCATTCAAATGTTTCAAATGTGGGGGAGAAAAAGACAGGCAGCACTGCTTATTTAGTGGCACCAGAATTTTAGTTTTTTTTTTCCCCATTTATTTTTATTAGTTGGAGGCTAATTACTTTACAATATTGTAGTGGTTTTTGCCATACAGAGGCTGAATTTTAGGTTTTTAAAAAACACTGTGGGAGACTGTCAGAGGGGTGTTAAGTAAGGATATAAATAATTAGCTATCAGGAAGCTTTAATTTTGTAAAGTAAAATATTATAAATAAAACTACCATTGACCTTTATTATCATTTCACAAAAGATAGGATTTCCTAACAGCAACAAAACAGAACCTACATAATTTCAAGATTTAAAAACCATCTAGATTTAGTTTTATGAAAAATTTATTGTATTATCTTCATTTAATTTCCATGTGGCCACAAGTCAGTAAAAACTGTCATGGCCCAACAGTCCACAATGTTCCTTCAACTCTATTTGGAAGTCACTGAGGGACTCCAACCTTCTCATTTATTATATCAGAAAGTAGTCATGTGGCAAATTTCAATGCTTTTCCAAGGTTACCAGCTACTTCAATGCTATTTTTACTACTTTTGCTAAATTAAGTTTCTGATAGCATAAAAACCTTACCTGGTGATGACAACATTGGCAACTATTAGATTCAGGCTCAATTAACCATCTCTATCCTCCAGTGACTCTGAAGCACCTGAGATTCACATGCACAGAGAACACAACAGAATGGATCTCACATATTGTATGTAACATTCCTCAAGAAATAAATATGGAACTTTATTTTTATTGAGATTTTTATTTGATTAAAAATTTTCATCTTATATTAATAAATAGGATTTGAAATTTTTACTCATAATAGAAAATAACAGAAGGTCACTCTGAATTCCTCATTCTCAAGCATTCATAAGTTCATAAAGAGCATCTCTTTTTAAGTTTACAGTCACTTTAAGTTTTTCCTTTGTTTCCCTGACTATCCGATTTCTCTGTATTCTCAGTCAGGGGTTTCCAACCCCAGGGACGGGGGAGCCTGGTGAGCTGCCGTCTATGGGGTTGCACAGAGTTGGACACGGCTGAAGCGACTCAGTAGCAGCAGCAGCAGCAGCAGGTGACTCAGTGGTAAAGAACCCAACTGCCAATGTAGGAGACATGAGTTTGGTCCCTGGGTCAGGAAGATACCCTGGAGAAGGAAATGGCAACCTGTTCCAGTATTCTTGCCTGGGAAATCCCATGGACAGAGGAGCCTGGAGGGCTACAGTCCATGGGGTCACAAAGGAGTCAGACATGACTGAGTGACTAAACTGCAACAATACAGCAACACTCTCAGTTATCCTAAAAATTTCTATCCAAGATATTTCTACCGTTGCTAATTCTATTTTTCCCCCATTCCAATTCATTCATGTTTTATATTAGTTTAGGATTTCTTCTTTAGTACTAAAGTAAAAAACGTTATCTTATTCTGGTATGTGAATAATAAGAATCTATTACTTATTTTGACATCTCTCATTAACCATTCCAAATTCTTCACTTGTAAAAAATTCTAGTCAGTTGAAATTTGAGTGGAACATGGAAAAAGAAGTCGTTAAATTATATGTACCCTTCTGGATAAAAATAAGAGAACAAAAATTTTGTAATTGTTTGCCTAATCAAAAAGGATACTCGTAAACTGGCACTTGTCATCAAAATAAAAGATTATTCCCATATATTTTCCTGATGAAATTCTGACTCAAAAACTATACAGTGCTAAGTAGGTGGTCAATACCAAGGAACCATTCCCATTCTCCATCCAGATTTCTGAGTGCAACTGAGAGGAGGGTAATATTGGGATACTTTTGAGGTTAAAATGGAGAGAAAACAGACAGCACACATAAAATATCTATAATTATTGACTTATTTTTATTCTTAAAACATCAAAAATACTTTCAAATAACTTTTATTGAAAAATAATAAGCTGTTTCTCAAATTGTGCTAGACTTATAAAGCACATAATGGGCTGACTGTTTCTATAGTCAGTTGAAAACAGTGTTTTGAGATATCTCAATTAAACTACTAAGATCTTGGTCCTTAAGGGCTTGACAATTTTGAAATCCATTTCTAATTAAAACATTTGATTTTGTTCATTATACTGCTAGCTCAAAATCATACAAAGTAATGATTTCTTGATAATATTTTGGCTACTGATAATTGATTTTCAGAAAATGATTATTCTTATACATCGTTTCTAAAATGATATTATTTCAGAGTCTGTTGAGGCAATTCCAGAGATCATTTAGTCAAATGAGAAAACTTTGGCTTAAAGAAGCTTCATGTCTTGCTCCTGGACATGTGACTGAAAACTGCCAGAACAAAGACTGTATTCCTTGATTGAGGGTCATTTCCAGGTATCCAAAAGGAAATGTCTTGGAATGCTGACACTTGAGAAGAGAAGAGAAGATAAGGGAAGAGGAAAGAAGAGAAGAGATAAGCGTTAGTACAATTTAAGTATTCAGAGCTAAGTGGTATTATGCAATCTCACATGTTTGAATGTCTTTATAATTTTTAAATCAATACTTTGAAAGACAGATTTCTTGAGATTATTCCCTTTATAATTTTATTTTAATTATTTAAAATTTTCATTTATTTATATATATTAAAATAAAATTGTATATTCAAGTTATACAACATGATACTTAATATATATACATACATAGTGAAATGGATTTTACAGAAAAGCTAATTAACATATCTTCTTTACATAATTATCATTTTTGTGTGATAAGTTTCCCTGAAATCTACTCTCAGTTTGTTTCCCATTTTTATTTTTATTTATTTATTTTTTTTATTATTATCTTATTTTTTTTTTTATTAGTTGGAAGTAATTACTTCACAACATTTCAGTGGGTTTTGTCATACATTGATATGAATCAGCCATAGATTTACACGTATTCCCCATCCCGATCCCCCCTCCCACCTCCCTCTCCACCCGATTCCTCTGGGTCTTCCCAGTGCACCAGGCCCGAGCACTTATCTCATGCATCCCACCTGGGCTGGTGATCTGTTTCACCATAGATAGTATACATGCTGTTCTTTTGAAATATCCCACCCTCACATTCTCCCACAGAGTTCAAAAGTCTGTTCTGTATTTCTGTGTCTCTTTTTCTGTTTTGCATATAGGGTTATCGTTACCATCTTTCTAAATTCCATATATATGTGTTAGTATGCTGTAATGTTCTTTATCTTTCTGGCTTACTTCACTCTGTATAATGGGCTCCAGTTTCATCCATCTCATTAGGACTGATTCAAATGAATTCTTTTTAACGGCTGAGTAATATTCCATGGTGTATATGTACCACAGCTTCCTTATCCATTCATCTGCTGATGGGCATCTACTCTCAGTTCGTTTCCCATTTTTAAATTAAATAAAAAAGAGGGAAAGGAAGAAGATAAGAAGTTAACTATAATCATTCTACTTAACATAGTTAATACTTTTATGCAGATCAACAAATATTTCTAGGAAGTTACTACTGTAATTATGCTTAATAAACACAGACACTTGGACAAAGAAGTCGTTGTAAATTATTGCTGCTAAAATCCCAAACAAATTCCAGTCAATATTTCATGTGGAGCTGTCAAGCTTTCATCTGGAAGTAAGCACTATAAGCTAGAGTGAACATGTGCAAACTTGATGTCATCTAGCTTCCTCTGTGGCTGTTTTTTAAGCTGAGGTAAACACCTTAGCTCTACAAGGATGTAACTGTCATTATATATGGAAAGAACAGTCTCTCTGGAGTCATCAGTGCTGATGACAGAGGGCAGGTCTCGTAAAGATGAGATCAGGACCAATTTACATTCCCATAATAGTGTAGGAGGATTTCTTTTTCTTCCACACTTTCTCCAGCATTTATTGTTTTTAGACTTTTGGATGGTGGCCATTCTGACCAGTGTGAGGTGATTCCTCATTGCGGTTTTGATTTGCATTTCTCTAATAATAATAGCAATGATAAGCATCTTAATGTCTTCTTTGCAAAAATGTCTATTTAAACTTCTACTCATTTTTTATTGGGTTGCTTGATTTTGAGCTTTGTTTATTTTTGTTTTTATTTTCAAAATAAATAAGGTGAGTCAAAAAAGATCTTGCTGCAATTTGTGTCAAAGAGTATTCTGCCTATGTTATCCTCTAGGAGTTTCGTAGTATCCAGTCTTACATTTAGGTACAGAGGTTCCTTTAGAAACTAAAAAAAATAGAGTTACCATATAATCCAGCAATTCCACTCCTGAGTATATACCCAGAGAAAACTACAGTTTGAAAAGATACATGCACCCCAATGGTCATTGAAGCACTGATTATAAGAGCCAAGACATGGAAGCACCCCATTGACAGATGAAAGGATAAAGAAGATGTGGTATATACATACAATGCAATAATACTGAGCCACAGAAAAGAATGAAATGATGTCATCTGCAGCAACATGGATGGACCTAGAGATTATCATATTAAGTGGAGTAAGTCAGACAAAGACAAATATATCACTTATATGTGGAATTTTAAAAGTGATACAAATGAATTTATTTACAAAAGAGAAATAGACTTACAGACAAAGAAAACAAATTTATGGTTATCAAAGTGGAAAGGGGTGATAAATTAGGAGTTTGGGATTAAAATGTATACACCACTATAGATAACCAACAAGGACCTACTGTATACTATAGGGAATGCTACTCAATATCTTATAGTAACATATAATAGAAAAGAATCTAAAAAAGAATAAATATGTATATATATATACACGTATATCTTAATCATTTTGCTATATACCTGGAACTAACACAGCATTGTAAATCAACTATATTTCAATAAAATAAATAAAGTTAATTAAAAAAGAGGAATCCAGGAGCAGCAATTGCCTAGGCATGTATAGAACTCTCTTGGCCACCATGAAAACCATATTGAAGAGGAGGTTGCAGGCTGGGATGAACTGGAAAACTGGAAACAACAAGCCCAAAAAACTTCCCTGTGTTCTGGTCTCTGAAACTTGAAGCATTGTTATTGTTTTAGTTGCTAAGTCCTGTTCAACTCTTCTGCGACCCCGTGGACTGTAACCCACCACGCTCTCCTGTCTATATGATTTCCCAGGCAAGAATAATGGAAAGGTTGCCATTTCCTTCTCCAGGGGATCTTCCTGACCCAGGGACTGAACCCGTGTCTCCTGTGTCTCCTGCACTGGCAGGCAGATTCTTTACCACTGAGCCATCTGGGAAGCCTAAACACATAATAGTGGAGGACCAATTAATCTGGTTTTAATTCCACTGCAGTCATTACTTAACCATCTCTTTAATTTCAAGTTCTTATTGAAGGAATGAATAAATTAGACCAATGTAAACCTTTTGATCAGTGTGCTGAATTCATCAGAGAAAGCCCTCAGGCTAAAACCTCTGGCTTGTGGAGCTATTTGCATGTGCCCCAGACACACATTTGCATCCCAGAAGCATCTGCTATTTGTATAAAATGGTCAGTGACCATTACCTCTCCTTCTGGGCTGACCCTACAACAGTCCTGTTTCTTGGTCTGGCTCCTTTTAGAGTCCCTGTGCCCCCAGGCAACTCATGCCAGAGCAAAGCAGTTGGGTAGGATCAAGCTCACTAAGACATCACGGAGAATTATTGTCCTTTCAGAAAGAGAATGAATTTAAACAGCAACAGCAGCAGCATAAACAAAAACCCACCAGGAGAAACAAAGCTCATCATGAAGGAAATTAAACACTAATGGTGAAATCTGGTGTTAGTGAGGGAGCTCACTGGAGCCCAGTTCTTAGTACCTCTTGAATTTAACCAGTAAGCAAATATTTGTTCCATGACAATTGTTTTTGGAATAAAAACTTTACAATAATTTATTAAATTGAGGAAGAACTTTCTCTGATAGTGTATATATTAATTTGTTGGGGTTTTCCTATCATTTTTAGGTAAGAGAAAAACGTCTATTTATTATTAGTAATATGTTGCAATGGACAATAAAAAATAGTTTGTATTTCCATGTGTATCTATAATATATTGCAGTCAAAGGAAAGCCTATGTAAAATAGACTTTAATATATTGAATGGTCTTGTTTTCTAGTTTAAAACTGTTTAACAATAAAACCATATAGAACTTTCTGTTTCCACTGAAAGTATTTCCCAAGAACATTTAAAATAGTTAATTGCAATTAATAATTACAGAAGAATGAAAAAATTTAAAAAAGAGCACTTAATACAAACTATTAATACTTTAAGAACACAAGAGGAAAGATTTTAAACATTTTGGGATATTTGTTACCTGAATCTTCTTTAAAAATTTTGTTTTTGACTATAGAGTAATAAAATTTCTAAAAGGAATTACATTTGAACAATTGTGCTTTGGATAGTTTCTTTTAAACAATGGTTTTGTAAGTAATTATGCTATTTTTTACCGAAAAGAACTATATCTTTTAGATTTAAAATAAAAAAGAAAAAGAAAAAAAGCTAATATTAACAAGCTTTTATCTCAGATACAATAAGATGTTACATTTCTATCCTTGTTGTTCAGTCACTCAGTCCTGTCTGACTATTTACAACCCCATGGACTGTGGCACACCAGGCATCCCTATACTTCACCATCTCCTGGAGCTTGCTCAAACTCATGTCCATCAAGTAGCTGATGCCATCCAACCATTTCATCCTCTGTTGTCCCTTTCTTCTCCTGCCTTCAATCTTTCCCAGCATCATGGTCATTTTTAAAGAAATGGCTCTACGCATTGGGTGGCCAAAGTATTGAGCTTCAGCTTCAGCCATCAGTCCTTCCAATAAATATTCAGGATTGATTTCCTTTAGAATTGACTGGTTTGATCTCCTTGCAGTCCAAGGGACTCTCAAGAGTCTTCTCCAACACCACAGTTCAAAAGCATTAATTCTTCGGCACTCAGCTTTCTGTATGGCCCAACTCTCACATCCATACATGACTAATGGAAAAACCATGGCTTTGACTATATGGACCTTGGCTGGCAAAGTAATGACTCTACTTTTTAATATGCTGCCTAGGTTTGTCATAGCTTTTCTTCCAAGGAGCAAGCGTCTTTTAATTTCATGGCTGCAGTCACCATCTGCAGTGATTTTGGAGCCTAAGAAAATAAAGTCTGCCACTGTTTCCATTGTTTCCACATCTATTTGCCATGAAGTGATGGTACCAGATGACATGATCTAAGTTTTTTGAATATTGAGTTTTAAGCCAGCTTTTTCACTCTCCTCTTTCACCTTCATCAAGAGGCTCTTCAGTTCTTCTTTGCTTTCTGCCATAAGGGTGGTGTTATCTGCATATCTGAAGTTATTGGTATTTCTCCCAGATATCTTGATTCCAGCTTGTGCTTCATCCAGCCCAGCATTTCACATAATGTACTCTGCATATAAGTTAAATAAGCAGGGTGACAATATACAGCTGTGACATACTCCTTTCCCAATTTTATTATTTTTTTCATTTATTTTTATTAGTTGGAGGCTAATTACTTTACAATATTGTAGTGGTTTCTGCCATACATTGACATGAATCAGCCATGGATTTACATGTGTTCCCCATCCTGGTCCCCTCTCCCACCTCCCTCCCCATCCCATCCCTCTGGGTCATCCCAGTGCACCAGCCCTGAGCACTTGTCTCATGCATCCAACCTGGGCTGGCTATCTGTTTCACACTTGATAACATAGTTGTTTCAATGCTATTCTCTCAGAACATCCCACCCTCGCCTTCTCCCACAGAGTCCAAAATTCTGTTCTATACATCTGTGTCTCTTTTTCTGTTTTGCATATAGGGTTATTGTTACCATCTTTCTAAATTCCATATATATGCGTTAGTATACTGTATTGGTGTTTATCTTTCTGGCTTACTTCACTCTGTATAATGGGCTCCAGTTTCATCCATTTCATTAGAACTGATTCAAATGCATTCTTTTTAATGGCTGAGTAATATTCCATTGTGTATATGTACCATAGCTTTCTTATCCATTCGTCTGCTAAGGGGCATCTAGTTTGCTTCCATGCCCTGGTTATTGTAAACAGTGCTGCGATGAACACTGGGGTACACATGTCTCTTTCAGTTCTGGTTTCCTCGGTGTGTACGCCCAGCAGTGGGATTGCTGGGTCATATGGCAATTCTATTTCTAGTTTTTAAAGGAATCTCAACACTGTTCTCCATAGTGGCTGTACTTCCTTTCCCAATTTTAAACCAGTCAATTTTTTCATGTCTGGTTCTAACTGTTGCTTCTTAACCTGCATACAGGTTTGGCAGGAGGCAGGTACGGTGGTCTGACATTTCCATGTCTTGAAGAATTTTCCACAATTTGTTGTGATCCACACAGTCAAAGGCTTTGGTGTAGTCAGTGAAGCAGATGTTTTTCTGGAATTCTCTTGCTTTTTCTATGATCCAACACATGTAGTTATGTCCACGGATACTCCATCTGTGGAACTACATTTCTATGTCCCTCCAAAATTGAAAAAAAGAAAAAAGAGCAAGTGAGTTTATTTAAAAGCTCTGAGCTGTCTTCAAAATTTATAGTTTGAGCTTACAAACTACATCTAAATTCAAGAATTTAAAGTACTTAATTAAAACACCACCACCACCAACAACAAACACCCTTATAAGAGCTTAGAAGAATCCTGTAGTTCAGTTCAGTTCAGTCCCTCAGTCATGTCTGACTCTTTGCAACCCCATGGACTGTAGTATGCCAGGCTTCCCTGTCCATCATCAACTCTCAGAGCTTGCTCAAACTCATGCCCATCGAGTCAGTGATGCCATCCAACAATCTCATCCTCTGTTGTCCCCTTCTCCCCCCACCTTCAATCTTTCCCAGCATCAGGGTCTTTTCCAGTAAGTCAGTTCTTCGCATCAGGTGGTCAAAGTATTGGAGTTTCAGCTTCAACATCAGTCCTTCCAATGAACATTCAGGACTTATTTCCTCTAGGATTGACTGGTTTGATCTCCTTGGAGTCCAAGAATCCTGTAACATAAAGGAAATATTTCCTGAAAAAGTTGAGAATAAATCCTAGAGAATGTGGAGTGTTCCCCATGAACGCTTGGCCTAGTAGTGATGTTCTTTTTTTATATATGCACTTTTATTTTCTAGAGAGAGTTGACATTTTTGGACTCTTTTTCAAAAACGGAAATAGTTTCACAAAAGTATTATTGTGTCTTCCCAGAGAGACTTTTAAGAGATTGTAACACCCCCTATTAATTAATCCTAAGAAGACAAGGGCAGGGATTGACAAATTCTGACCAGCTCACTATCCACGGCCCTGGATCATGTGAGTTGCCCAGTGAGCTGCCTCCCCGCCTCATCGCGGTTATTGGTGAACCGCCCTCATCGTGGCTCTGTCATTGCCTCACAGTCCCAGTGTCACACCTTGCTGCCTGACAAAGGCCTTCCTCACTGTGGTGGCACATGTTTATGCTCTTATGCCTCCGGGAGCCAGTAGGTGGGTAGGAGGCGCATGTCCCAGGCTCGCAGAGGCCCCATCGGCTGCCTCACTGCTCGGTTCTGAAGCCCCTGCAGCAGGTGATCAGGGTGCTGCTGCTGGTGGAATTGCAGAGATGGGGCTGCAGTCTCCAGGCACCGCCCTTATTCCCTTCCTGGCTCTCATCCCAGTTGTAATTATATTTTTTTCTGTGGCCTCACGTTTACTAATGTCTTCACCAGACTCTGAGCTCTATGAAGACAGGAGCTGGTCATCTGTATTCAGAGGTGTGTGGTTTCTGCTTAGCTCAGTGCCTGGCACTTAGTGAGTTTTTAGAAACATTTGTTGAGTAAATCAATAAATGAATAAATGTTCCAGGTGAGACAGAAAACTGGGTGTGAGAAAGGGAGAGGATGGAGAGGGTTTCCTGATGGAGGGGACAATCTGGGATTGAAAACTAAGTGAGTGAATGCTCACATGGCAGAAAAAATTGAGGAGGGGCTCAAAGTGAGGGTCTTTCCAGGCAGAAGGTAAAATGTGACAAGTGAGGCTTAAGGCTCAGAGCTCTGCCCAACAGTGCCGGTTCCAAAGATTCCTCCAGCTCAGACAGGTTGTTATATTACTCTGTGATTTTAGGTCATTGGGAGGAAGGGCAGTAAGAAAAGGGGGGTTCCAGAGTATGTGGTTTGACAGGAGAGGAGAGGTACCCTCCCTGTTTTTATAGGGTGTGCTGATCTGAAAAGGCAGGAAGCAGGCCTGTGTTTCTCTTTATTTTGAAAACATCTTCATTCCTTCCCTGCAAATAGGTTCATCAGTGCTATTATTCTAGATTCCATTTGTTATTGTTCAGTTGCCCAGTTGTGTCTGATTCTTTGTGACCTCATGGATAGCAGCATGCCAGGCCTTCCTGTCCCTCACCATCTCCCCAAGTTTCCTGAAGTTCACATCCTTTGCATCGGTGATGCCAACCAGCCATCTCCTCCTCTGATGCCTTCTTCTCCTTCTGCCCCCAATCTTTCCCAGCATCAGGGACTTTTCCAGTGAGTTGGCTGTTCCCATCAGATGGCCAAAATACTGGAGTTTTAGCTTCAGTATCAGTCCTTCTAACGAGTATTCAGGGGTTGATTATCCTTAAGATTGACTGATTTGATCTCCTTGCTGTCCAAGGGACTCTCAGGAGCCTTCTCCAGCACCACCATTTGAAGGCATCAATTCTTTGGCAGCCTCTGCCTTCCTTACAGTCCAGCTCTCAGAACCATACATGACCACAGGGAAGACCATATCCTTGACTATATGGACCTTCGTCAGCAGTGTAATGTCTTTTCTTTTCAACACACTGTCTAGGTTTGTCATAGCTTTCCTGCCAAGAAGCAAACTTCTTCTGATTTCTTGGCTGTAGTCACCATCCATAGTTATTTTAGAGCCTAGGAAGAGGAAATCTGTCACTACTTCCACCTTTTCCCTCTATATTTGCCATGAAGTAATGAGGCTGGAAGCATAATTTTAGTTTTTTTTTAATATTTAGTTTAAAAAATTTTAATTAATTTTTAATTGAAATATAGTTGCTTTACAGAATTTTGCTGTTTTCTGTCAAAACTCAACATGAATCAGCCATAGGTACACATATAACCCTTCTCTTTTGAACCTCCCCCCCTTAATATTTAGTTTTAAGCCCACTCTCTTTCACTCTCCTTCTTCACCCTCATCAAGAGACTCTTTAGTTCCTCTTCGCTTTCTGTCATTAGATTGATGTCATCCACACAAGTGAGGTTGTTGATGTTTCTCCTGCCTGTCTTGATTCCAGCTTGTAACTTATCCAGCCTGGCATTTCTCATGATGTGCTCAGCATATAAATTAAACAAACAGGGTGACAGCAGACAGCCCTGTCATACTCCTTTCCGAATCTTGAATGAATCTGTTGTTCTGTGCAGTTCTAACTGTTGCTTCTTGACCAGCACACAGGTTTTTCAGGAGACAGGTAAGATGGTCTGGTATTCTCATCTTTTTAAGAGCTTTCCACAGTTTATTATTATCCACACAGTCAAAGGGTTTGGTATAGTCAATGAAACAGTGGGAAGGAATACCCTCACTTTCTCTGTGATCCAGTGAATGTTGGCAGTTTGAACTCTGGTTCTTCTTTTCTCAACTCAGCCTGGGCATCTGAAAGTTCTCGGTTTGCATAATGCTGAAGCCTACCATGGAAGATCTTAAGCATGACCTTACTAGTATGGGAGATGAGTGTAATGGTCCAGTGGTTATCACATTCTTTAGCACTATCTTTCTTGGGAATTGGGATGAGGATTGACATTTACCAGACCTGTGGTCACTGCTGGGTCCTCTAGATTTGCTGACATATTGAATGCAATACTTTGATGGCATTATCCTTTAGGGTTTTGAATAGCTCTAATGGCGTTCCATCGCATCATAACTAGCTTTGTTAACAGCAGTGCTTCCTAAGGCCCACTTGACTTCACTCTTTAGAATGTCTGGCTCTGGGTGACTTGACTACACCATCATAGTAATCTGGTTCATTTAGATTTTTTTTGTACAGTTCTTCCATGTATTCTTTCCATCTCTTCTTGATCTCTTCAGTGTCTACTGGATCTCTACAACTTCATTTTTTATTGTGCCCATCTTTGGGCAAAATGTTCCCTTGATGTCTCCAATTTTCCTGAAGAGATCTCTAGTCTTTCCCCTTCTGTTGTTTTCTTCTAGTTTTATACACTGTTCATTGAAGAAGGCCTTCTTGTCTCTCCATGCTGTTCTTTGGAAATATGCATTTAGTTGGATATACCTTTCTCTTTCTCCCTTGCTTTTTGCTTCTCTTCTTCATCTAGCTATTTGTAAGTCCTCCTCAGATAACCACGTTTCCTTCTTGCTTTTCTTTTTCTTTGTGATGGCTTTGTTCACTGCCTCCTGTACAATATTACAGACCTCTGTCCATAGTTCTTCAGGCACACTGTTTTCTTGATCTAATCCCTCGAATCTACTCATCACCTACATTCATAGGGGATGTAAGGCATATTTAGGGCATATTCATAGGGGATTTAAGTCACATCTGGCTGGCCTAATGATTTTCCTCACTTAAGTTTAAGCCTGAATTTTGCTATGAGAAGCTGATGATCTGAGTCACAATCAGCTCCAGGTCTTGTTTTTGCTGACTGTATACAGCTTCTCCATCTTTGGCTACAAAGAACGTAATCAAATTTGATTTTGGTGTTGACCATCTGATGATGTCCATGTGTAAAGTTGTCTCTTGTGCTATTTAAAAAGGATATTTGCTATGACCAGTGCATTCTCTTGGCAGAATTCAGCTAGCCTTTGCCCATTTCTACCCCCAAGGCCAAACTTGCCTGTTGTTCCAGGTATCTCTTGATTTCCTACTTTTCATTCTAATCCCCAATGATAAATAGAACATCCTTTTTTGTTGTTAGTTCTAGGAGGTCTTCTAGGTCTTCACAGAATGGATCAACTTCAGCTTCTTCAGTATCAATGGTAGGGGCACAGACTTGGTTTACTGTGATGTTGAGTGGCTTGCCTTGGAAATGAATTGAGATCATTCTGTCATTTTTGAGGCTGGTATATAGGTTCCATATATATAGGTTAATATGTGGTATTTATTTTTTTCTTTCTGACTTACTTCAGTCTGTGTAACAGGCTCTAGGCTCATCTACCACGTGGGAACTGACTCAAATTTGTTCCTTTTATGATTGAGTAATATTCCATTGTTTAAATATACCACATCTTCTTTATCCATTCATCTGTGAATGGACATCTAGGTTGCTTCCATGTCCTGGCTATTGTAAATATTGCTACAAAATAGAATGGACTTGTGGACCCAGTAGGGGAAGGAGAGGGTGGGAAAAATTGAGAAAATAGTGTTGTCATATATACACTATCATGTGTAAAATAGATAGCTAGTGGGAAGCTGCTATATAAAGCTAGGCTAGGGAGCCTAGCCTGGTGCTCTATGATGACATAGAATGGTGGGATGGGATTGGGGAAGGAAGCTCAACAGGGAGGGGATATATATATATATATATCTATACACACACAAGTACATGTAATTATAGCTAATTTGCATTGTTGTACAGCAGAAACCAACATAATATTGTAAAGCAATCATCTTCCAACTGAAAAATAAAATAAAAAACAAAAATAAAAAACATTTCACTTAAGCTCAGGACAATCTATCTAACTTCTATGAAGATAATTTTTAAAACAATAATATTCACAAATGATTCTTTAACCTAAACTTTAATTGTCCATGCTACTATTTGTCCTCCCTCCTCTTCAACCAGCTTAGTTAGATTTAAAATATGTCAGAAGGTACTTCTTTAAAACATGAGTGAACATGCCAAGCAGAAAATGGGAAGTTAGGAAATTTTTTTTTCATTTTTCAAGTAGGGATTTGGGGATATTTTCCAAAGGAAGCACTTTAATTTCCTAGAAGACTAATTTAATTTTTAGGAAAAGAGTTAAAAAAAAAAAAACTGGCTTATTCTAATTAACTAGGAAAGGGAATAGAGATTAGAATTAAAATACCTAATAATATAGCTACTAACAGCATATATTATTTTACCCATAAGCAACTGCATGACTTCAAGAAAATTCCTTTTTTCGTGCTTTAACTGGATGATCAGCTAAAAAGAAAGGTGTTGATATCTGATGTAGCCTATCTTACAATATACTTGTGAAAACAGAGGTGGAATATCAAAGCATTCTCCATGGCAGCTATTACTAGCTTGAGTCTTCTTTTCTGCCTTGGGAAGATACAGAAAAGCTTCCTCCTGAGGTGCAAAGAGGTAAATACCTTCTCCCAACACCTGAGAAGAGTCTCCATGGTGACTTAATGTAGGCCAAGTCACTCAGCTTCTGCACAGCCACACATCTGCTAAGCCACTAATGGAAGAACAGTAGTTTTATTCAGTGCTAGAAAAGATAGCTGAAGTGTAACCTGGGAGCTCCTGCCTGTCCCTTCTTCTTTTACTCTGAGCTCAGCTTCCTTACTGGGCATAGGTGAGGAAACAAAGATGCTCATACAGATACAAGTGGACACAGACATGTACACAGACACAGGAAGCAATGTGGGGCAGGAATATCTGAGGGGCAGTCTTATGGTGAACTGAAAGTCCCTCAGTCGTGTCCAACTTACTGTGATCCCATGAACTATAACCCGCCAGGCTTCTCTGTCCATGGAATTCTCTAGGCAAGAATACTGGAGCTGGTTGCCATTCACTTCTCCAGAGGATTTTCCTGACCCCAGAACTGAACTTGGATCTCCTACATTGCAGACAGATTCTTTACCATGTAAGCAACCAGGGAAGTAATAAAAGTTAAAAGCTGATTCTGAAAGTGCAGTCACTTCTGCCTTTTCGCTTAATGATTTTGTATTTGGCTGTGTCTCTCATTGAGGTTTGAACTGCCATAGTATTATGCCACAGAAGGAACAGGACAGATCTCCTATGACTTGAACACAGACCATATCTGTTTCTCAAATGTAGACATGGTCGACCAGATGACCCAGTTAGTTTTTTCTTTCCTCTGAAAACAACAGAAGAAAGTTGAACTGGAGGAGAAAACTGTTGTTACAGGACATCAAACAGCATGGCTGCCAGCCCATGCACTACTTGGCTCAAGTTGGCAATTCATTTGATAAATTTTGTAAACTCTGAAATGTAATGATAAAATTTAAATGAAGTACTGAAATATCTGGGAGACAAAAGTAGATTTATATACTTTGGTCTTCTCCCAGTCAATTTGAAACTTGCTTTTCCAAGGCTGAACTTTCTTCCCCAAGAGGCATCAATGAAAGACAATTGAAGGTAGATTAAAATCAGTGTGTTTATAAAATTACAAGACATACTATCTCATTCTTCTATCACTTATTATTGATTGTCACCTAGAAGATGGTGCCTTTGCTCTGTAATATGAAATCAATAAGGAAAAGAAACCTAATACAATCTATATAATTTCACTCACTTGGTGAAGATTCAATTATTTTAGAATTCTATATTCTAAAGAGAGTCAAATGTTCATGATATTTTATCAAACAAATATGGTGAGAAATTTCTGGCTTACTTCATGACATATAAAAGTAACAATAAATTCACTAAGCTTCTGTTTTAATAACTAAAAAGAAGTGAAAGATTTAATTATATTACAGCTTCGGAGGAGCGTCTATTAACAGGTTTGATTCCTGTTATCACGCCAGATTTATGCAAGGCAAAATATATTCTATCATCAAAATATGTTGAATCTCCTTGGACAGAATCCGGTTTCCTGTTTCTTAGACATATGGCTAAAGTATGATGGATTATTTTGTTTTTTAAGAGGTATTTAAAAAGCTACTTTCACAGATAACTCACGTAAAAGAATAGTTCACTTTCTATATAATTAAATATACATTTAAAAAGTTGACCTCTATCACTTAAAATATCTTCATTTCTCATTTAAATTTATCATTTAAATAAATATCATTTAAAATAAAAGATATTAAAAATATCTTTAAAATATTAAAAATAAAAATTTAAATATCCTATTTAAAATATCTTCATGACTCAGATAACCATGATGATGTGATTACTCACCTAGAGCCAGACATCCTGGTTTGTGAAGTCAAGTGAGCCTTACGAAGCATCACTATGAACAAAACCAGTGGAGGTGATGGAATTCCAGTTGAGCTATTTTGAATCCTAAAAGATGATGCTGTGAAAATGCTGCACTCAATATGCCAGCAAATTTGGGAAACTCAACAATGGCCACAGGACTGGAAAAGGTCAGTTTTCATTCCAAATCCAAAGAAAGGCAATGCCCAAGGATGTTCAAACTATTGCACAATTGCACTCATTTCACAAGCTAGCAAAGTAATACTCAAAATTCTCCAACAGTATGTGAGGCTTCAACAGTACATGAACCATGGACTTCCAGATGTTCAAGTGGATTTAGAAAGGAAAGAGGAACCAGAGATCAAATTGCCAATATCCGTTGTATTATCAAAAACACAAGAGAGTTTCAGAGAAAATCTACTTCTGTTTTATTGACTATGCCAAAGACTTTGCTGTGTGGATCACAACAAACTGTGGAAAATTCTGAAAGAGAGGGGAATAGCAGAAAACCTGACCTGCCTCTTGAGAAATTTGTATGCAGGTCAAGAAGCAACAGTTAGAACTGGACATGGAGCAGCAGACTGGTTCCAAATTGGGAAAGGAGTATGTCAAGGCTGTGTATTGTCACCCTGCTTATTTAACTTATATGCAGAGTGCATCATGTGAAATGCTGGGCTGGATGAAGCACAAGCTGGAATCAAGGTATCTGGGAGAAATATCAATAACCTCAGATATGCAGATGACACCATACTTACGGCAGAAAGCGAAGAAGAACTAGGAAGCCTCCTGATGAAAGTGAGAGAAGAGAGTGAAAAAATTGGCTTAAAACTCAACATTCAGAAAATTAAGACCATGGCATCTGGTCCCATCACTTCATGGTAAAGAGACAGGGAAACAATGGAAACAGTGACAAACTTTATTTCTTTGGGCTCCAAAGTCAATGCAGATGGTGGCTGCAGCCATGAAATTAAAAGATGCTTGCTCCTTGGAAGAAAAACTATGATCAACCTAGACAGCATATTAAAAAGGAGAGACATTGCTTTACTGACAAAGGTCCATATAGACAAAGCCATGGTTTTTCCATTAGTCATGTATGGCTGTGAGAGTTGACTATAAATAAAGCTGAGAGCCAAAGAATTGATGCTTTTGAACTGTGGTGTTTGAGGACTCTTGAGAGTCCCTTGGACTGCAAGGAGATCCAACCAGTCAATCGTAAAGGAAATAAGTCCTGAATATTGTTTGGAAGGACTGATGCTGAAGCTGAAACTCCAATAGTTTGGCCACCTGATGTGAAGATCTGACTCATTGAAAAAGACCCTGATTCTGGAAAAGATTGAAGGCAGGAGAAGAAGAGGGGACAGAGGATGAGCTGGTTGGATGGTGTCACCTACTTGATGGACATAAGTTTGAGCAGGCTCCGGGAATTGGTGATGGACAGGGAGGCCTGGTGTGCTGCAGTCCATGGGGTTGCAAAGAGTTGTACATAACTGAGCGACTGAACTGATCATTTAATAGGACAGTTTGAATTGACTAACAGAATGCAGCAATGGATAGAAAAAGAAGCTCTGTATTTAAAAATTTTACCAAATACTTGTATTCATGTGAGCTTAGCTTAGCAAATATTCACATGCACATGCATCAGGACATGGAAGTTGCATCCATAAAGGGACTGCTTTCCATCAAATGGTGTTCACCTAAGTCTTTAAAGCATATCTAAGAAAGAAGAGACTATACATACATATATATATATAGATATATCATGAGGCTTGCATGATATATATGCATCATGAGGCTTGAAAACGTAGTTGCTCAGTTGTGTTGGACTCTTTGCAACCCCAGGGACTGTAGCTCACCAGACCTCAGGCTCCTCTGTCCATAGAATTTTCCAAGCAAAAGTGCTGAAGTGGGTTGTCATTTCCTTCTCCAGGGGTTCCTCCCCAACCCAGGGATTGAATCCTGGTCCCTCATATTTCAGGCAGATTCTTCACTATCCCAGCCACCAGGGAAGCCCAAAAATGTAGTAAAGACAGTAAAAACTCAACCCAATGATCCCACTAATAGGGAGCTGGCTTTTTCCTAGAAATTTCCTTCAAAATGCAAAAACAAATGGTTTGGTTAAAAACACACAGTAAAATTAGTTTTCAGTAGCATTTGGCATTAATTTGTTGCCTAAAAAATGTCCTTGTTAAAAGCAACTTATTATGTCTTATCTATATATAGTATCAGTGTGTAGGTGATTAGAATCCACTGGTCGAGTTACTAATATCAAAAGGGACTGTGATAGATTTGAATGACTAGAATTTTTTAAAGATCCAGGAAGGCTGAAAATAAAAGTATTTCTTACATTGGGTCACTTTTTAATATCAAATGCCAAAGGCCTGGTGTTGGAAATTGACTGAAGCCATTTTGGTTGCTTGAGGATTTCTGGGTACTTTTTGAACACTAGTGGCCACTTATGTTTGGAGCCAGAGGGGATATAACACTGAAAAAATACAGCTGGAAATACAAACATTTATCAACAAGCAAGTAAAACTCTTGGGAGTCTCAGGGAAGTGCCCAGTCAGTCTTGTAACTCTCCTACACAGCGTTGCATGGAACACTCTCTCTGAGGACAATGTAAAAATACTCTAAGCCATAGCAGCCACCTTCCAGTCACGTCAAGCTCAGAACCTTAGTGAGTTGCAGGGACAAAGGACCCAACAGAGCCTGGGTTCTAGCTCAGTAAGTCTTCTGGGCTTCATTCATTCAAGGGAGATGTACACATTTTCTAGCGAACCACCTATCTTGCCCCAACTTACTCACCAGTACAAAGTTATTTTCTAACAATTCTCTCTGTGAAGAACAAACCTCTGTTATGGATTTTGACAATAATATTGAAAGAATATGTAGAGTCCCCTCAAGAGCAAGGACTCTTGAGTATAGTGCTTTACTTTTTTCTTCTCATTGAAGTATAGTTGATTTACAAAGTTGTGTTAGTTTCTCATGTACAGCAAAATGACAGCTATATTTATATATTGTACATTAAGTTAACTAACCTCACATGAGGCAACAATGTTGACATTGATTAATTTTTAAAGTGACAATAAAATGTCCCATTTTGTGCTGTTGTCCTTCCCTATTTACTTTGTGTCTCTTTTTCAATCAACAGTCAACCACATGAAAATTTGCCCTTCCTCCCAAAATATTTTCTATTTACTGTCAACTGGTTGTTGTTTAGTCACTAAGTCATGTCTGACTCTTGCAACTCCATGGACTGTACCCAACCAGGCTCCTCTGTCCATGAGATTTCCCAGGTAGGGAAACTGGAATGGGTTGTCATGTCCTACTCCATGTGATCTTCTGGACCCAAGAATTGAATCTGCAGCTCCTGTATTGGCAGGTGGGTTCTTCACTACTGGGTTAGAAACTCTCCATACCTTTAAAATAAAAAGCTCCAAAGATATACTTATGTAGGCAGTGATGTTAAAGGGATAATTCTGTGAAGATTTGTTTGACTGTTGTTATTCTTGAAGGGATAACATAAGTTAGAAAAAATTTGAACAATGCACTGAAGGGGTCATTACAAGTTTGTACAAATACCCTTCTTTAATATGTCTAAATCAACAGTTCTCAAATAATATGCAAGGTATTTAATGACAGAATCCCTATTTTTAGTAAATCCTCAGTATTCAGAATACACTGAGAAAAACTGGTAATAAACTATCACAGACAGAATGAGGTTAAAAATAAAAGTTTCCACATAAAATCTTTTGAGAAAGGAACCATCTCAAAATCTGACAAATTATCTGAAATAATCCTTCTTGCCATATTTTGAACTAATTTTCTGCTTTCCTGTTTCTAGTATATATGAGAGCAATGGGTTATCATTTTCATTGTAAGAAATCATTATTCCCTTAGAAAATCTCATGAATGCCCATCTATTCCTTCAGCTGCAACAGAATATATAGTCATTAAATATATCTTGAGTTTTAATCTTCAGCGAGGGGTAATCTTCTTTGTGGCTGTACTTGGAATGCCATGGTTCTTAGAGACCACCATATAGTCATATGGGTGTTAGATGCTACAATCAGCACAGAAAGCAAAAATCACATGTAGTGAAGATTACTCCTGAAAATCCTTTAAAATGGCCCCATGTTTGAGAGTGACAGCATATCTCAAAAGCTAAAGCAAGAGAAATCATTCTTTATAACTGGAACATGTGGCTATTTTGTCAATTGAGTACTAGAGTCTTCTCCGGTGCCACAATTCAGCAGTATCAGTTCTCCGGTGCTCAAGCCTTCTTCACGGTCCAACTCTCACATCCATACACGACTACAGGAAAAACCTTAGCTTTGACTATGTGGACCTTTGTCGAAAAAGTGATGTCTCTGCTTTTAATATGCTGCCTAAGTTTGTCATAGCTTTTCTCCCAAGGAGCTAATGTCTTTTAATTTCATGGCTGCAGTCATCATCACTGTGATTTTGGAGCCCAAACTTATTTTGGTTCATTTCAATAAATGTTTTGCAAACACCCACTATATGTAAAGAGTGAAGGAACTTTGGGGCAAAAAGATGAATACTCCCACAGACTTAAAAACTGATGTACATATGAACAAATAAAACTAGAATTCAAGAAAGACTGTGTTAAGGGCTGTAGCTGAACAAAATCTTCTTCCAGCATAGCTCAGTCAGTAAAGAATCTGCCTGCAATGCAGGAGACCTAGGTTTGATTCCTGGGTTGGGAAGATCCCCTGGAGAAGGAAATGATAACCCACTCCAGTATTCTTGCCTGGAGAATCCCATAGACAGAGGAGTCTGGCAGGCTACAGTCCATGGTGTTGCAAGAGATGGACACGACTTAGCAATGAAACCACCACCACAAAATCCTCTTAATTACCTAGTGTGTCCTGTCCTCAGTCGCTCAGTCGTTTCTGATTCTTTGAAGTCCCATGAACTGCAGTCTGCCAGGCTTCTCCACCGTTGGAATTTTCCAGGCAAGAATACTGGAGTGGGGTGCCATTTTCTACTCCAGTAGACATTCCTGACCCTGGGATTGAATCCCCATCTCTTGTGTCTCCTGCATTGGCAGGCAGATACTTTACCACTAGTGGCACGTGGTGTGAATTGTTTTACAAATCTCCTTCCCTGCCCCCTGATGCTTCTCTCAGTCCAGGCAGGGCCAATCATCATCTCTCACTCAAGTCACTTGGAGGTGGAGCCTTGTATGTGCCAGAGCTGTTCTGTGTTCTCTGGGACACAGCAATGAGTCAAATAGAGAAACATTCCCTGCTTCTGTGGAGCTCACATACTAAATGGGTTTCAAGAGTCATAACAAACAAATCAGTAAATTATTTAGTATGTTAAAAATGTGGCAAGCATTATAGGGGAAAAAGTAAGAGCCTGACAAAGGGTCTCTAGATTGCAGGGCTTCACGGTATGTGGAGGTTGCTTGAATTTTACACAGGGTGCTTAGAGAAGGCCTCTTGTGAAGTGAGTAATTCAGCAGAGACTTGAAGGAATAACCCTAGAGTAGAGAGTTCCTGGCAGAGGAACCAGGCCGAGGCCCCAGGCTGAATCAGTTCAGTTCAGTTCCTCAGTTGGGTCCGACTCTTTGCAACCCCATGGGCTGCAGCACACCAGGCTTCCCTGTTCTTCACCAACTCCCAGAGCTTGCTCAAACTCATGTCCATTGAGTCGGTGATGCCATCCAACCATCTCATCCTCTGTCGTCCCCTTCTTCACCTGCTTTCAATCTTTCCCAGAGTCAAGGTCTTTTCAAATGAGTCAGTTCTTTGCATCAGGTGGCCAAAATATTGGAGTTTCAACTTCAGTATCAGTCCTTCCAATGAATATTCAGGACTTATTTCTTTTAGGATTGACTGGTTTGACTTCCTTGTAGTCCAAGGAACTCTCAAGGATCTTCTCCAACACCACTGTTCAAAAGCTTCAGTTCTTTGGCTCTCAGCTTTCTTTATAGTCAAACTCTCACATCCATACATGACTACTGGGAAAACCATAGCTTTGACTAGATGGACCTTTGATGGCAAAGTAATGTCTCTGCTTTTTAATATGCTGTCTAAATTGGTCACATCTTTTCTTCCAAGGAGCAAGCGTCTTTTAATTTCATGGCTGCAGTCACCATCTGTAGTGATTTTGGAGCTCAAGGAAATAAAGTCTGTCACTGTTTCCATTGTTTCCCCATCTATTCGCCATGAAGTGATGGGACTGGATGCCATGATCTTCTTTTTTTTGAAAGTTGACCTTTAAACCAGGTTTTTCACTCTCCTCTTTCACTTTCATCAAGAGGCTCTTCAGTTCTTCACTTTCTGCCATAAGGGTGGTGTCATCTGCGTATCTGAGGTTGTTGATATTTCTCCTGGCAATCTTGATTCCAGCTTGTGTTCTGTCCAGCCTGGCATTCTCTGTGATGTGCTCTGCATATAAATTAAATAAGTAGCTTGACAATATACAGCCTTGATGTACTCCTTTTCCAATTTGGAACCAGTCTGTTGTTCCATGTCCAGTTCTAACTGTTGCTTCTTGACCTACATACAGATTTCCCAGGAGACAGGCAAGGTGGTCTGTCATTCCCATCTCTTAAAGAATTTTCCAGTTTGTTCCACAAACTGGACAAAAGTTTGCAGATATTATCATCAACATTTCAAAGTGTGAAAAAATTCACAGATATAAAATCATATAATTTGTATGAAGATTCAGAAATAATGTACCAATTGCAGTTTTCCCCTATATTTTGTGCAACTAATTTTTAGCAATACTTTCTGGGGATTTGTTTTTGGTAGTATGTTCTCCCCAGGAAAGTGTGTCCATCATGTTCATCTCACTTTTATAGAGACTTCAGGCAGTATCTTTACGAGTAAGTTGAAACACTAAGGATTTGATGATAAGTTACATCTGTCTCCAATGCAGTAAGGCATTTCCAACAGGTTTTTTACACTTTCTGTGATTTTTCTAGGATAGAAAATGGTGATGATAAAATCAATTTACTGAAGAACTAGAAGGGACTTGACCCAGCAATTGTCCATTTCCGTCATTTTATAGCTGGGGAAATGAGAATCTTCAGCGGTAAAGTAACTTACTCATAGTTAGCATCCCACTGGGACGGGAAGAACAGAAGAAACAAGGCAGGGACCTTGCAGTAGATGGGACCCTGGTGGGTGGATGTTCATTAAATCTTTGCCAAATTAAAAATAATTCTCCTGTGAGTTTATAGATACTTTAAAATTTCTGATTTGTCTCATTTTCACTTAAAAAATGAAAATTTTTGACATAGTTGCATCATGTTTCCTTTTGTGAGATAAAGAAAGCAGATTTTACCAGGATGAGTTGTTTTAGGATTTTAGCTTGTAATCTATGTGAGAAATGCATGTATACATGTGAAATACAGACGTGTTTTCCTAGAAGCAATGTTTCAATATTTAGTAACTCAGTGTTTGCTTTGGTTTTATAGAACATAACCACCACAAATAAAGAGAGCTGGCTGTTAAAAATTTTTTTTATAAAATAAAATTTCTGGGGACTTTTCTGGTAGTCCAGTGGCTAAGATTCTGTACTCCTGATGAAGAGGTCCCAGGTTCAATCCCAAATTAGGAAACTAGAGCCCATATGCCACAACTAAGAGCTTGCATGTTGTAAATAAGACCTAACACAGGCAAATAAATAAACCTTTTTAAAAAAATAAAATTTCTGATTAAAATTTTTTCTTTTTTATTTTTAAGAGTGCCTTCTGGGCTCAAGTCAGACTGTGCAACTCTTTGTGATTCATACAAATTTCCCTCCCTGAAGTCATTCCCCAGGTTTGTTCACACCCTTTCCACTTCCTGAAATGTCCAATTCCAGAATTTCATCCCTTTTTTTCTTCATCATCTTCTTCCTGTGGACTCCTGCACCTGGATCCCTGACGTTGCTCTGGCCACTCTCCTCTGATCCTTCCATCCCAGGGTGGCCTCAGGCTCTGAACAGTCCTCCTGGGACCAACACAGTCTCTTAAGGAAACAACTGTAAAGTGATACCATCAAGAAATGTTTGAATTGAATGGAGGGGGAGATTTCTAGAATCGTCTTAGGAATCTCTGCTACTGCTACTGCTAAGTCACTTCAGTCGTGTCCGACTCTGTGCGACCCCATCCCTGGGATTCTCCAGGCAAGAAGACTGGGGTGGGTTGCCATTTCCTTCTCCAATGCATAAAAGTGAAAAGTGAAAGTGAAGTCCCTCAGTCATGTCCGGCTCTTCGCAACCCCATGGACTGCAGCCTACCAGGCTCCTCCGTAGATGGGATTTTCCAGGCAAGAGTACTGGAGTGGGTGCCATTGCCTTCTCTACTCCTTCAAAAAAAAAAAAGAAGAAACAAATTCCATTAAGCATTCAAATGTAGAATTTAGAAAGAATGGAAAAGAATGAGACTGATTTACAAGGACATTCACAGGAAGGTTGAAGCAGTCCCAAAGTTGAAGATGGCAGCAGAAACTCTGAGATAACATATATTGTGTATGATCAAACAAATCACTTAAAAAAATACTAAGAGTAGGAAAAAAAAAGTGTCTCCTGGGGCTGGGGAGTTATTGACTGGTTTGAGGCCAAGGAGAAGATTTTTTGTGTGAAGGCAATTTCCTGGGATTTTCACCCTGACAATAAATCACTCTGCAGAGAACATAATGGTCCATCGAGGGGAGGGAAGATGATGATAAATGTGTCCAGCTGCCTAGATGAATAAGGAGCACATGTAGGAAAGTTAGTTGACACTTTGCCGAGCTCTGCATTTGAACTCTGCTCAGCACAGTGTAAGGGATAGCCTAGCCCCTGGCTTACAGGCACTCAGATTGGGTTTCTGTCCTACTCACCATCTGACCTGACTCCTCACTCTCATTCCCAAAATATCTTTTTATGTTCCTAGGAAGTGTCCCTTCCCAGTTTTCCTTCTGCCTCAATTCTATCTGCCTCTTACTTCTAAGGGAGCAGATGCAGAAGCTAGTTACCACCCAAATGAGTACTAAGTACTAATTGAGCTCTGAGTCCCTCTCTGAAGACCTCCTAGTGAAAAGTGGAATCCTCCTTCTCCGAAACAACTGGGCTGTTTCAGTCATTGCAGTCTCCCCTGCACAGGGGGCTCTGCTTAAATGTCAGGAAGACTGAGATACAGGAAACTTATGGAATTCACTTCTTTTCACTCTTACCCATTTCATTCCACTGACTTTTACTAAGCACCTACTATGGACAAGGCTGTGTGTCAGGCAATGAAACAGCTGGGCCATTGCCATCACAACCATTGTTTTTGATTAAAAACCTCCAAAGACTGTGTGGGCAATTTTCAGTATGGTTCATGCAAATGTAAGGGGAATGCCTACTATGGTACTCATACTGCACTAAGCTGAAGATGAATTCTCACAGGTTTTGTCTTCACTTATCTGCTAAGATAACCTGAGATTCTTGTTATATTGCTAATTTGAAAGGTATCTCAATTTTATTTTTGCTGTATATGTGTGTTTGTTTACTATATTTTAAATAAAAAAGATAGTCTGCAGGCAAAGCGTTCTCAGATGCTTTCAATTTGAATGAACAAACACTTATTGAGACTCATTCCTTCATCCATTCATTCAGCTAACATTTCCTGAGCACCTCCTAAGGTGTTGTCACTGTGCTAGGCAGTGGTGCAAAAACAAACGGCCAACCAACCTGCAGGAAAAGCACGGTTCCCAGGCTAGGGAAGGCTGTAGTTGAGTGGAGGGTTGATCTCATTTAAACTTACACATGTATGTGACCCTCCATTCTTATCATTTCTGATGTGATAGAGGGAATTGCAGAGATTAAAGTGTGTGCAGGATGCAATGAAAGCCTGAAGAGAGAATCTGCTTCCCTCTCAATAGGAACCTATTAGATGAGAAGTGTAGTCTCTACCTCTTAGCCTTTTATTCATAGTCCCCACATTTCCAACTCCATCATCTCTTACTTTCATATGCAAAACCCGGAGTAACCGGTGGCCTCATTTTTATCCAAACACATCACACACATTTTCAATTTCATGCCTTTGCTCACTTCCTTTTCCTGTCTGAAATGCTATTTCTCTAGTCCCGACTCATTTAAATTTTACTAGGGGCAAGCTCATATGACCTTTTAATAATAAAATCCTTCCATATCAAAACCCTCCCAGCTCAGTGCCTGGCACTGGATAAGTACAATTTCACTGATGGAGAAGATTAATTTCTAGCCTGAACCAAGCAGAGTCTGCCTATGTCACTTATTTGGTAATTTTCTCTGCACCCCTACATTCTGAATTATTACTTTATTTCTATATCCTGCCTTCCAACCTGACCCAAAGCAATTTCACATCAGAGACACATAATTTACAGCTTTGTTTCCTCATGCCAGCAAAGGACTTGGCACAATTGATGTTTATTTTTGTTATTGTTCTTGAAGGGCATATTCTTTCAAATGTAACATGTTACTAAATTCCTTCATTTTTCAAATATTAATGGAGTGGCTGCTATGTTCTTGGTACTATTTGTTCTAGTGCTGAACATAAAGGTCTACTCTTATGGAGGCTATATTCTAGTGGAGGAAGGCAGAAATAAACACATAAATGTATAACATATCAGGTGCCAATTGATACTATGCAAAAAGATAGAAAGTTAAGGAAGATGGTGGCAAGGTTGGGGAGTGCTGTTTTTTACCCATCAGTCTAGGAAGGTACTTGTGATAAGGTGATATTTGAGAGAGGTCTGGAGTAAGTGAGGAAGTCACATAGCTATCTGGGGGAAGAGTGTTTTAGAAGAAGCTGGAACATGATGGTAATGGGGAAGAGTGGCAGGACATGAAGCCTCTGGGAGGACATCTCATTTACTCTGAATGAGATGAAACCTTTGTAGAGACTAGAGCAGAAGAGTGACATCACTTGACTAACATTGTATAAAAGGAGGTCCCTGATTCTGTGTGGAATGTAGGTTACCAGGGGCAATGGTGGAAGAGCAGAGAGTAGTCAGGGGGATTTTACAATGATTTGGACCTGGATAGTAGTCTGAGACGGAGAAGGCACTCCAGTACTCTTGTCTGGAAAATCCCATGAACAGAGGAGCCTGGTAGGCAGTGTTCTTGCCTGGAGAATCCCAGGGATGGGATTGCAGAGTCAGACACGACTGAAGTGACTTAGCAGCAGTAGCAGTAGTCTGAGAAGTGGAAAGAAGTAGTCAGGTCTGTATGTATTCTGAACATATTTAAAGGTAGAGCCAATGGAATTTACTCTTGGAGAGTGAGAAAGTCAACTCCTAGGCAGGTTGATAAGAAATCTGGGGGTCTCCAAGGAGAGAGGGCTCTGGAATTCTCAAGGAGGAGAAAAGGACAAATGTTTTTTTCCCTCTACATTCCTTAGTCTTAGTCACGTAAAACGTTGTTATCTTTAAGCCTGGAACTGATGATTACACAACAGAAGACTCAGCTTAAACTCTGTACTAAGGATTATATAACAACAATGTATCCTGCTTGAGGATAATTTCTCCTTCCTAAAAACATTCTGGCTAATCCTGTTATCTTAAAATGTAAATTATGGGAGTGGGTCTAGTAAGATCTTTACAACCTCCAGACATTCTTTTGATTCATTGTAATAACTAATTAAAAGGCATATAACTCCATTGTTAACACTAGCAAGGGGGTACTTTTTCTGCCCTCTTCTGATGTCTATGTCAGAAGCATTCTCTATCTCTTTTATACTTTAATAAAACTCTATTACACAAAAGCTCTGAGCCATCAAGCCTCATCCCTGGCCCTGGATTGAGTTCTCCTCTGGAGGCCAAGAATACTGGTGTCTTTTGTGATCCAGCAACAACCTTTCAGTAAGATATGGGTGTAAGAGAAATAGGAGTATAGATGATGGCAAATTTTTGGCCTAAGGAACTAAAATAATGAGCTTATTATTTATGGAGTTTCCAAAATCTTGGTTTGATGATAGTAGGAATCAGAACATTTGTTCTGGACATGTTGTGTGTGAGATGTTCTTTAGATACCTGTTCAGACATGTCAGGAAGTTATTTGGTCATATAAATGTGTAGTTCAAGGAAAAATTCAAGCCAGAGATATAATTTTGTATTTGAAAGTGTATAGGTGTTATTTAAAGCCAGGAGACTGAATAGGATCAAAAGAATGTCGATAGAGAGGAATTCTAAGGATGGCACTTGGAGTACTCCAACATTTACAGGAAACAGAAAAGAAGAGGAGCCAGTAAAGGAAACTGGAAGTGGACCATGAGGTGAGGAGAGAACTAAGAGGGAGTACAGCCAAGGAGAGAAGAAGGGGCAGCACTTCTGTCAAATATTGCATAGGTCTAGTAAGATGAGGACTTACAGTTGACCAGTAGGTTAGAAAATGGGGAAATCACTGGACACTTTGACAAGATCTGAAATGGGCTGAAGTGATGCAGTTGGAAGACTGACAAGAGAGGATTCAGAGAGAACAGAGGACAGGTGTGTGAGGAAAGAGAAGAGGTTTGAGGTACTGGCTGTAGGGACATGTGGGAGCAAGGGAGAATTTTTAGATGGGAGATATTACAGCATGACTATGCAATGATTATGCACAAAAATAACTGAGTATTGAGTAAGAATGACTGAGAAAATAATTCAGTAGCGTGAGAAAAATGGGTGATGCCATAGAAAGAGTGGCAATTGCTGAAATGATATTTCTGAGTAGATAACAGGGGAAAGGGTCTGGTGTAAAATGGAAGAACGTGGACAGTTTGCCCACATCAAAAGGAGAGAAGGCAGAGTCTACACAGGGTAAGTTGGGAGATGTATGTGTATGGTCGGTTTTTGTATTTTCTATTTTCTCAGAGAAATAGAAAGCACAGTCATCAGCTAAGAGTAATGTGGAAGGAGGAATTGGAAGTTTGAAGTGAGAGATGGAGGTGTGAAATAATTATCTATTAAATGAGACAGTGAATTGGCAAAGAAATGAGTAGGATCACATGGCAGGTCCAAGGGCCCACTTGAGGCAGGTGGTCATAAATTTAAAGTGAGATCAAATAAAATTATAATGACAGAATGTGACTCACAATTTGTATCCTATATAAAAAAGAAATAACATAAATGTATCTGAGATATAAAAATAGTTGAGATAAAGCATTAGCAATAGGAATGGTCCTTTAAACATGTTTCATTTTAAGGTAATGTACAAATCTTAATTCTATATATTTTTTAACACCATGTCAAATAAATAAGTAAGCTCATTTTAAAACACTGTTAAAATAATGTAAACACAAATTTAAGCTTTAGAACACAACCTAAGTACCAAAGTTAGTCGCAGATACAGATCTGGAAAATGAACTGAGAATGTAGCAGAAAGTTATCATAAGTAAACAGGTGGCAGAACTAGGAGTCAGTTCAGAGTAGTGAGAAGAGGCTGACCCAGGTGAGACTGTGGTAACACTGAGGCCAGAGACACAGAGTGACAATGACCATGCCCAGGGCACTCACTGGTGGTCAGAGATGGACAGAACATGGTGGTATATGGCCAGCACATCTATCAATGATCGCTGTGGTCTCAACACAGAATATGCTCGCACAGGCAGTAAATGGCCAGCATGCAGAGGATTTTCATGTAATAAGGTCAGGAGGTCAGGAGGAGGATGGGGAGCATGGTGTCTGGGGAGAGTAGAAAATGAAAGGTGAAATGTGATCTAGAGGAAAAAAAATGATTGGCATTGGTATAGTGCCATTCACCATCCAAAACAATCTTCATTCTCTAAGTCCAACTTTATTTTCTATTTTGTATACTAAGTTGTTGCTGTTGTTCAGTCACTAAGTCATGTCCAACTCTTTGCAACCCCATGAACTGCAGCATGCCAGGCTTCCCTGTCCTTCACTCTCTCCCAGAGTTTGCTCAAACTCATGTCCATTAAGTCAGTGATGCCATCCAATCATCTCATCCTCTGTCATCCTCTTCACCTTTTACCTTCAACCTTTCCCAGCATCAGGGTCTTTCCCAATAAGTCGACTGTTCACATCAGGTGGCTAAAATATCAGAGCTTCAGCTTCATCATCCATCCTTCCAATGAGTATTCAGGGTTGCTGTACTAAGACATGATGCTTATTCCCCCAAATTTCATGATTGTTCTTTTTGGGATTGGTAAATGTATTACAAAGTGTTATATGCACCGCAAAATCACTTGACCTTAGATATAGCTGAGCTAGATGCAAAATGCCTTTTGGTTTACTGCTCATCTATATCAGTGCAGTGGTCTCTGTACTGTACTGTATATCCATAATTTAGTCCACATCTGTTTTGGAATGAGATGAGATATAATGAAGTAATCATTTCACAGTAGCTTGGTAGACAGGTTCTAAGGTGGCCCCATGGTTCTTGTCTCCTGTGATTGATGTCTTTGTGCAATTTCCTTCCATGGCATGGGAGCTGAACTTGATTTTAGCCATTAGGTTATGGCAAAGCTGAGGAAATCACTCCTGTGATTACAACCTCTCCATCTTGCTAGCTGACAGGTACTAGAGACTTTCTCCCTTTCAGGTTTTGAGGAAGTAAGCTGTCTGCTGTGAGAAGGCCTATGGAGAGGGCCATGTAGCAAGGACCATGAGCTACAGTTCCTCTAGGAGCTGAGAGTGACTCCTAGCTGATAGCTAGCAAGAAGCCAGGGATCCCATCCTAAAGATACAAGGAGATGAATTCTACCAAGAACTGAATGAGTTTGGAAGTGGATCAAACTCCAGTCAAGCCTGTAGATGAGAACCCAGCCCTGGCCAACACCTTGGTTGTAGCCTTGCAGAGGATCCAACTAAGCCAATGTCTGGACTTCTAACCTACAGAAACTGTGAGGTAATAAATGTAGATTGTTGTAACCCAAGTGTGTGATAATTTATTACACAGTAGTAAGATAACTAATAGTGGCTCAAATTCTATTTTTACTTTTTGCTGGGATGTGGGTATGTTGAGAGAAAGACAGAGGTTTGTTTGATAATCTCTGTTTTTCTGTAAGGTATCTTTTGCGTTATTTCAGTGACAAAATGGAGTTGCAGATAAATAGCCTGGACACAAGGATTGAGAAGATACAAGAAATGTTTAACAAGGACCTAGAAGAAATAAAAAAGAGTCAATTAATAATGAATAATGCAATAAATGAGATCAAAAACACTCTGGAGGGAACCAACAGAAGAATAATGGAGGCAGAAGATAGGATAAGTGAGGTAGAAGATAAAACGGTGGAAATAAATGAAGCAGAGAGGAAAAAAGAAAAAAGAACCAAAAGAAATGAGGACAACTTCAGGGACCTCTGGGACAATGTGAAACGCCCCAACATTCAAATCATAGGAGTCCCAGAAGAAGAAGACAAAAAGAAAGGCCATGAGAAAATACTCGAGGAGATAATAGCTGACAACTTCCCTAAAATGGGGAAGGAAATAGTCACAGAAGTCCAAGAAACCCAGAGAGTCCCAAACAGGATAAATCCAAGGCAAACACCCCAAGACACATATTAATCAAATTAATAAAGATCAAACACAAAGAACAAATATTAAAAGCAGCAAAGGAAAAACAACAAATAACACACAGGGGATTTCCATAAGGATAACAGCTGATCTTTCAATAGAAACTCTTCAGGCCAGAAGGGAAGGGCAGGACATACCTAAAGTAATGAAAGAGAATAACCTACAACCCAGATTACTATACCAAGCAAGGATCCCATTCAGATATGAAGGAGAATTCAAAAGCTTTACAGATAAGCAAAAGCTGAGAGAATTCAGCACCACAAAACCAGCTCTTCAACAAATGCTAAAGGATCTTTTCTAGACAGGAAATGCAGAAAGGTTGTATAAATGTGAACCCAAAACAACAAAGCAGATGGCAACGGGACCATTCTTATCAATAATTACCATAAATATAAATGGGTTGAATGCCCCAACCAAAAGACAAAGACTGGCTGAATGGATACAAAAGCAAGACCCCTGCATATGCTGTCTACAAGAGACCCACCTCAAAGCAAGGGACACATACAGACTGAAAGTGAAGGGCTGGAAAAAAATATTCCACACAAACGGAGACCAAAAGAAAGCAGGAGTCGCAATACTTATATCAGATAAAATAGACTTTCAAATAAAGGCTGTGAAAAGAGACAAAGAAGGACACTACACAATGATCAAAGGATCAATCCAAGAAGAAGATATAACAATTATAAATATATATGCACCCAACATAGGAGCACCGCAATATGTAAGGCAAATGCTAACAGGAATGAAGGGGGAAATTAACAATAACACAGTAATAGTGGGAGATTTTAATACCCCACTCACACCAATAGATAGATCAACTAAACAGAAAATTAACAAGGAAGCACAAACTTTAAAGGACACAATGGACCAGCTAGACCTAATTGATATCTATAGGACATTTCACCCCAAAACAATCAATTTCACCTTTTTCTCAAGTGCACACGGAACCTTCTACAGAATAGATCACATCATGGGCCATAAATCTAGCCTTGGTAAATTTCAAAAAAAAAAAAAAAAAAAATTGAAATCATTCCAAGCATCTTTTCTGACCACAATGTAGTAAGATTAGATCTCAATTACAGGAAAAAAACTATTAAAAAATTCCAACATATGGAGGCTACATAACACTTCTGAATAACCAACCAATCACAGAAGAAATAAAAAAAAAAATCAAAATATGCATAGAAATGAATGAAAATGAAAACACAACCCAAAACTTATGGGACACTGTAAAAGCAGTGCTAAGGGGAAGGTTCATAGCCACACAGGCTTACCTCAAGAAACAAGAAAAAAGTCAAATAACCTGACTCTACACCTAAAGCAACTAGAGAAGGAAGAAATGAAGAACCCAGGGTTAGTAGAAGGAAAGAAATCTTAAAAATTAGGGCAGAAATAAATGCAAAAGAAACTAAAGAGACCATAGCAAAAATCAACAAAGCTAAAAGTTGGTTTTTTGAAAAGATAAATAAAATTGACAAACTGTTAGCCAGACTCATCAAGAAAAAAAAGGAGAAGAGTCAAATCAGCAAAATTAGAAATGAAAATGGAGAGACCACAACAGACAACACAGAAATACAAAGGATCATAAGAGACTACTACCAGCAGCTCTATGCCAATAAAATGGACAACTTGGAAGAAATGGACAAATTCTTAGAAAAGTATAACTTTCCAAAACTGAACCAGGAAGAGATAGAAGATCTTAACAGACCCATCACAAGCACGGAAATCAAAACTGTAATCAGAAATCTTCCAGCATACAATAGCCCAGGATCAGATGGCTTCACAGCTGAATTCTACCAAAAATTTAGAGAAGAGCTAACACCTTTCTTACTCAAACTCTTCCAAAAAATTGCAGAAGAAGGTAAACTTCTGAACTCATTCTATGAGGACACCATCACCCTAATGCCAAAACCAGACAAAGATGCCACAAAAAAAGAAAACTACAGGCCAATATCACTGGTGAACATAGATGCAAAACTCCTTAACAAAATTCTAGCAAACAGAATCCAACTACATATTAAAAAGATCATACATCATGACCAAGTGGGCTTTATCCCAGGAATGCAAGGATTCTTTAATATCTGCAAATCAATCAATGTAATACACCACATTAACAAATTGAAAGATAAAAACCATATGATTATCTCAATAGATGCAGAAAAAAGCCTTTGACAAAATTCAATATCCATTCATGATAAAAACTCTCCAGAAATCAGGCATAGAAGGAACATACCTCAACATAATAAAAGCTATATATATGACAAACCCACAGCAAACATTATCCCTCAATGGTGAAAAACTGAAAGCATTTCCCCTAAAGTCAGGAACAAGGCAAGGGTGCCCACTCTCACCACTACTATTCAACATAGTTTTGGAAGTTTTGGCCACAGCAATCAGAGCAGAAAAAGAAATAAAAGGAATCCAGATTGGAAAAGAAGAAGTAAAACTCTCACTGTTTGCAGATGCCATGATCCCCTACATAGAAAACCCTAAAGACTCTACCAGAAACTTACCAGAGCTAATCAATGAATATAATAAAGTTGCAGGATATAAAATTAACACACAGAAATCCCTTGAACTCCTATACACTAACAATGAGAAAAGAGAAAGAGAAATTAAGGAAACAATACAATTCACCATTGCAACAAAAAAGAATAAAATACTTAGGAGTATATCTACCTGAAGAAACAAAAGACCTATACATAGAAAACTATAAAACACTGATGAAAGAAATAAAAGAGGACACAAATAGATGGAGAAACATACCGTGTTCATGGATTGGAAGAATCAATATTGTCAAAATGAGTATACTACCCAAAGCAATCTACAGATTCAATGCAATCCTTATCAAGCTACCAACAGTATTTTTCACAGAACTAGACCAAAGAATTTCACAATTTGTATGGAAATACAAAAAACCTCGAATAGCCAAAGTAATCTTGAGAAAGAAGAATGGAACTGGAGGAATCAACCTGCCTGACTTCAGGCTCTACTACAAAGCCACAGTCATCAAGACAGTATGGTACTGGCACAAAGACGGAAATACAGATCAATAAAACAGAATAGAAAACCCAGAGATAAATCTATGTACCTATGGACACCTTATCTTTGACAAAGGAGGCAAGAATATACAATGGAGAAAAGACAACCTCTTTAACAAGTGGTGCTGGGAAAACTGGTCAACCACTTGTAAAAGAATGAAACTAGAACACTTTCTGACACCATACACAAAAATAAACTCAAAATTGATTAAAGATCTAAACGTAAGACCAGAAACTCTAAAACTCCTAGAGGAAAGCATAGGGAAAACACTCTCTGACATAAACCACAGCAGGATCCTCTATGACCCACCTTCTAGAATATTGGAAATAAAAGCAAAAATAAACAAATGGGACCTAATTAAACTCAAAAGTTTTTACACAACAAAGGAAACTATAAGCAAGGTGAAAAGACAGCCTTCAGAATGGGAGAAAATAATAGCAAATGAAGAAACAGACAAAGAATTAATCTAAAAAATATACAAGCAACTCCTGCAGCTCAATTCCAGAAAAATAAATGACCCAATAAAAAGTGAGCCAAAGAACTAAACAGACATTTCTCCAAAGAAGACATACAGATGGCTAACAAACACATGAAAAGATGCTCAACATCACTCTTTATCAGAGAAATGCAAATCAAAACCTCACTGAGGTACCATTACACACCAGTCAGGATGGCTACTATCCAAAAGTCTACAAGCAATAAATGCTGGAGAGGGTGTGGAGAAAAGGGAACCCTCTTACACTGTTGGTGGGAATGCAAACTAGTACAGCCACTATGGAGAACAGTGTGGAGATTCCTTAAAAAACTGGAAATAGAACTGCCATATGACCCAGCAATCCCACTTCTGGGCATACACACTGGGGAAACCAGATCTGAAAGAGATACGTGCACCCCAATGTTCATCGCAGCACTGTTTATAATAGCCAGGACATGGAAGCAACCTAGATGCCCATCAGCAGAAGAATGGATAAGCAAGCTGTGGTACATATACACAATGGAATATTACTCAGCCATTAAAAAGAATACATTTGAATCAGTTTCTAATGAGATGGATGAAACTGGAGCCCCTTATACAGAGTGAAGTAAGCCAGAAAGAAAAACACCAATACAGTATACTAATGCATATATATGGAATTTAAAAAGATGGTAATGATAACCTTATATGCAGGACAGAAAAAGAGACACAGATGTATAGAACAGACTTCTGGACTCAGTAGGAGAAGGCGAGGGTGGGATGATCTGAGAGAATAGCATTGAAACATGTATATTATCAAGTGTGAAACAGATTGCCAGTTCAGGTTGGATGCATGAGACAAGTGCTCAGGGCTGGTGCACTGGGATGACCCAGAGGGATGGGATGGGGAGGGAGGTGGGAGGTGGGTTCAGGACGGGGAACACATGTAAATCCATGACTGATTCATATCAATGTATGGCAAAAACCACTACAATATTATAAAGTAATTAGCCTCCAACTAATATAAATAAATGAAAGAAAAAAATAGATTTTGGCATTAATTCTCTTAAATAATCAAAATGTAAGTGGCTATTTTCCTGATTAATGTCTCTATTTATTACAGGTATTATTATTTATTACAGGTATTACTAGGTATTATTACCAGTATACCTAGTTCAATGTGAATATGCAAGAGTCATAAAGGAAAACCCAAGTGCATTTTAGCCTGATATCCTACTGGGATATAAACACTAACTATTCATAGAAGAAAATAGAATAATTAACCTTCACTGCTTAAATATCCTTTAATTCTACTGTATACATTCAAACAGAGTGATTATCCTAATCACAGTGTTGAGAGAAAATTAGTTCATTTAAAAATCATTTAAAAATCATTATTGACAAAGGAATTATTTCAATGGTGAATTTATAAATTGATCTCTCCATCATGTAAAATTAACTCAGCTTGAGTGCACAGGGTTGTGAGGAGTAGGAGGAGATGATGGAGAGGCATAGGATGGACCAAATTCTACATTAGGTAACAAGGGCCACATTTCTCTGAGATACAAACTGACGTTTTTTCCTGACAAATAATAAACTACCACTCAAGCCAAAGTTTCTTAGGCTTTGAGAAAACAGACAAGGACACTTTATGTCTAGCTTCATCTTGTGATTATTTCCCTAGGATAACAAAACCTTGAATTCTGAATTTTGACTCTTTTTCCTCAACTATGGACAAAACTTTGACAAATTAAAAAATCTATGCTCTGTCAAACAAATAAAAACAACAATATTTCTGTGTTTGGACCCAGATGGCAGCAATAATACAATACTAAGATACCAGAGATGCTTTTGTTTCTACATTTAGTTAAGTCGCTTCTCATAGCACTACTCAGCCATGGCTAGTTTACAGGTAGTCATGAGAAATATCTGGCTGGGTCCATAAGGAAAGCCCTCTAGGGTAACATTCAAGGAGATGAAGCTGTGGTGTGGATAACACAGCTATGCCCATGGCTCCATAGCTTTTTAGTAGGGATACTACTCAATAGCCAACATCATTGGTCACTTGATGTACACTCTACTGGACCTATTTCCTTTCAGGATTGTTACAACCATGGATTTCTAAATCCACTCCTTGTTTCATCTTTTTCTTCTTTGTGATGCAATGTTGTGATTTGAAGTGTCACATAAAAAGACATGAGCTATAGGTGTTCAACAGAAAAACCGTTGGATGAACTGAATTCAATAATTTTTTTAATGTTGCAAAAAACACCCCTAAATCTATGCTATGCATCATGTATTTATACAAATCCTCCTGATGTTGAAGTGTCGTGAATTACTCTGCAACCTGAATAGTATCTAATTCAATTTACTTCTTAAACATACACAGTTTGTGTTTGCTTTATTAACTGTAAAAATATACAAGAGCAAATATTCTATCCTGTCCTGGGAGGGTGGAATTTAGGGAAGGGAAAGATAATGCACCAGGGATTTCATTTTATTTATTTATTTATTTTTTATTTTTAATTTTTTTAAATTTTTTTATTAGTTGGAGGCTAATTACTTCACAACATTTCAGTGGGTTTTGTCATACATTGATATGAATCAGCCATAGATTTACACTTATTCCCCATCCCGATCCCCCCTCCCACCTCCCTCTCCACCCGATTCCTCTGGGTCTTCCCAGTGTACCAGGTCCGAGCACTTGTCTCATGCATCAGGGATTTTATTTTAATTGGGGTTTTATTTCTTAAATGTCTTGCTCTGTAGCTTTATAATATGTAGTTTAAATATATGTGAAGAAATGAAGCATTAAAGACAATCATAGCAGGATAGAATATTCAGTCACTCACTTCCCTGACTCATAGCAAGGTAGAATGGCAGAACAAGATGTTTGTAAGTTGAAAAAGGGACAAGATTGCAAACATAAAAATGCACCAAAACCAACATCAGTAAAGAAAAGATTTACATGTCTTGTAGGCTCTTAATTGACTCAAAGTCTATTTTTCCTATCGATCCCCATCCCATCTCTGCAAACACACCCAGAAACATCTGCAGAATCTGAATTCTTTTCCCCTAGTATCCATCTTCCATGGCCTCTTGCCCCTGACAGAACTGCTTGACTTTCAACAGAGAAGTCAAGTGGAAAGAAACATGGCAGGAGAGAACAGAATAAATGAGGCTTAAAAAGACAGAGGTTTGAGGAATCTACGGTATCAATGTAATCCCTGTCATATTACCAATGGCAGTTTTCACAGAACTAGAACAAACAATTTTAAAATGTGTATGGAAACACAAAAAACCCTAAATAGCCAAAGCAATCTTAAGAAAGAAAAAGAGATGGAAGAATCAACCTTTCTGACTTCAAATTATACTGCAAAGCTACAGTCATAAAGACAGTAGGCACCGGCACAAAAGCAGAAATATACATCAATGGAATAAGATAGAAGGCACAGAGGTAAACCAACCCACCTATAGGCACTTTATCTTTGACAAAGGAAGCAAGAATATATAATGGAGAAAAGAGAGCCTCTTCAATAAGTGGTGCTGGGAAAACTGGACAGCTACATGTAAAAGAATGAAATTAGAATACTTCCTAACACCATACACAAAAATAAACTCAGAATGGATTAAAGAACTAAAATGTAAGGCCAGAAACTGTAAAACTCTTAGAGGAAAACATATGCAGAACACTCTTTGACATAAATCATTGTAAGATTTTCTTTGACCCACCTCCTAGAGTAATGGAAATAAAAGCAAAAATAAATAAGTGGGGCCTAATTAAAGTTAAAAGCAGAGGAAAATATAAACAAGATGAAAAGACAACACTTTGAATGGGAGAAAATAATTGCAAATGAAAAAAATGATGAAGGATTAATCTTCAAAATTTACAAACAGCTCATGAAGCTTGATGGGCTTCCCTTGAGGCTCAGCTGGTAAAGAATCTGCCTTTAGTGCAGGAGACCTGGGTTTGATCCCCAGGTTGGGAAGATCCCCTGAAAGGAACAGCTACCTACTCCAGTATTCTGGCCTGGAGAATTCCATGAACTGTATCATCACAGGGGTGGCAAAGAGTCGGACATGACCGAGCGACTTTCACTTTCACTTCATGAAGCTCCATACCAGAAAAACAAACAGCTCAATCAAAAAGTGGGTGGAAGACCTAAACAAATATTTCTCTAAAGAAGACATGAAGATGGCCAACAAACATATTGAAAATTTTTTTGTGACAAATCAGTCATCTCTTTGTTATGTCATTAAGAGGGTTTGATCAACCATGGGTCAGATGCATGGGGTCACATTATCTCTGCTATAAAGCTGACTGTAGTTATATATTATGTACAGTTGTGCAGAGTAAATAATAATCTTTGAAAAATACCCCAAGCTTCATTAATAAAACTCAACAAAACAAAAAGGACAGGGGTTTGATCTTATACATACACATGCACAGATACACACACGTGGACAAATGCTCCCTCACCTCTGATATCATTTAAAATGGCTCTATTTTGCCTTACCTTGTTCCAGCCAAGTCAGCCTCCTTGTTGTTCTATGTACACTTTCCTCATGGCTCTGCCACTCGCTTTTCGTCTGAGATGTTCTTCCCCAGGTAGCCACATGGCTCGTTCCCTTACTTCCTTCATGCCATTGCTCAAATATTACCTAATATTCATGGCCTTTCCTGACTACTTCACAGTATGAATCAACACCTGACACACACTATGTAAATACACATAAATAATATTTATGTTAGTATTTATATAAATAGTAACAGTTAATATTTATATAAATTAATACTATATATTATTTTAACATAATATATTTATATAAATTCTTAAAATTTATATAAATATTAAGCTAACATTTACATAAATATTAATATTTATATAAGTAAATGCTTCACATATATTATATATATATATATGCTGCACGTGATAAGTTGCTTCAGTTGTGCCTGAAGCAGTTCATGTGCAACCCCATGAACTGTAGCTGACCAGGTTCCTCAGTCCCTGGGGTTCTCCAGGTAGAATATTGGAGTGGGTTACCATTCACTCCTCATTATCCATATGAAAGAAAAGAAAGGTGAAAGTGAAAGTCACTCAGTCACGTCCGACTATTTGTGACCCCATGGACCATACAGTCCATTGAATTCCCCAGGCCAGAATACTGGAGTGGGTAGCTGTTCCCTTCTCCTGGGGGTCTTCCTAACCCAGGGATTGAACCCAGGTCTCCCGGGTTGCAGGCAGATTCCTTACCAACTGAACTACAAGGGAAGCCCAAGAATACTGACATGGATAGCCTATCCCACTTCAGTAGATCTAACCAACTCAGGAATTGAATCAGGGTCTTCTGCACTGCAGGCAGATTCTTTACCAACTGAACTCTCAGGGAAGAATCTAATACAAATATAAGATCCCCTGGAGAAGGTAACAACTACCCAATCCAGTATTCTTGCCTGAGAACTCAATGGATTGAGCAGCCTGGTGGGCTACAGACCATGGGGTCACAAAGAGTGAAACACAGCTGAGCAACTAACACTTTCACTTTTTCAATACAACTATACATATTTACTGGCAAATTTGGCCTTGGAGTACAAAATGAAGCAGGGCAAAGGATAACATGGTTTTTCCCAGAAAACACACTGGTCATAGCAAACACCCTCTTCCAAGAACACAAGAGAACTCTACACATGGACATCACAAGATAATCAATACTGAAACCAGATAGATTATATTTTTTGCAGCCAAGATGAAGAAGCTCTATACAGTCCACAAAAACAAACTATGAGCTGACTGTGGCTCTGATCATGAACTCCTTAAATTCAGACTTAAATTGAAGAAAGTCAAATTAATTGAAGAAAGTAGGGAAAACTACTAGACCATTCAGGTATGACCTAAATCAAATCTCTTATGATTATACAGTGGAAATGGCAAATAGATTCAAAGATTAGATCAGATACACTGCCAGAGGAACTATGGATGGAGGCTCATGACATTGTACAGGAGGCAGTGATCAAGACCATCCCCAAGAAAGAGAAATGCAAAAAGGCAAGCAAAATGGTTGTCTTGGTAGGCCTCACAAATAACTGAGAAAAGAAGAGAAGCAAAAGGCAAAGGAGAAAAGGAAAGATGTATCCATTTGAATGCCGAGTTCCAAAGAATAGCAAGGAGAGGTAAGAAAGACTTCCTCAGTGATCAGTGCAAATAAATAAGGGGAAAAAATAGAATGGGAAAGATTAGAGATGTGTTCAAGAAAACTAGAGATACTAAGGGAACATTACATGCAAAGACAGGCACAAGAAAGGACAGAAACGGTATGGACCTAACGGAAGCAGAAGGTTTTAAGAAGAGGTGGCAAGAATACACAGAACTCACAAAAAAGATCTTCATGACCCAGATCACCACCATGGTGTGATCACTCACTTACAGCCAGACATCCTCGAATGTGAAGTCAAGTGGGCCTTAGGAAGGATCACTGTGAACAAAGCTAGTGGAGGTGATGGAATCCCAGTTGAGCTATTTCAAATCCTAAGTGATGATGCTGTGGAAGCACTGCACTCAATATGCCAGCAAATTTGGAAAGCTCAGCAGTGGCCACAGGACTGGAAAAGGTCAGTTTTCATTCCAATCCCAAAGAAAGGCAATGCCAAACAATGTTCTAGCTACCACACAATTATACTCATCTCACACACTAGCTAAGGAATCCTCAAAATTCTCCAAGCCAGGCTTCAACAGTAAGTGAACCATGAACTTCCAGATGTTCAAACTGGATTTAGAAAAGGGAGAGGAACCAGACATCAAATTGCCAACATCCGTTGAATAATTGAAAAAGCACGAGAGTTTCAGAAAAACATCTACTTCTGCTTTATTGACTACACCAAAGCCTTTGACTGTGTGGATCACAAAAAACTGCAGAAAATTCTTCAAGAGATGGGAATACCAGACCACCTTACTTGCCTCCTGAGAAATCTGTATGCAGTTCAAAAAGCAACAGTTAGAACTGGACATGGAGCAACAGACTGGTTTTAAACTGGGAAAGGAGTATGTCAAGGTTGTATATTGTCACCCTGCTTATTTAACTTATGTGCAGAGCACATCGTGTGAAATGCTGGGGTGGATGAAGCACAAGCTGGAATCAAGATTTCCAGGAGACATATCAATAACCTCAGATAAGCAGATGACACCATCCTTATGGCAGAAAGCAAAGAGGAATTAAAGAGCCTCTTGATGAAAGTGAAAGAGGAGAGTGAAAAACCTGGATTAAAACTCAACATTCAGAAAACTAAGATCATGTCATCTGGTCCCATCACTTCATGGCAAATAGATGGGGAAACAATGGAAACAGTTAGAGACTATTTTGGGGGGGTTGTTCCAAAATCACTACAATTGGTGACTGCAGCCATGAAATTAAGACGCTTGTTCATTGGAAGAGAAGCTATGACCAACCTAGACAGCATATTAAAAAGCAGAGACATTATTTTGCCAACAAAGGTCCATCTTGTCAAAGCTGTGGTTTTTCCAGTAGTCATGTATGGATGTGAGAGTTGGACTATAAAGAAAGCTGAGCACCAAACTGTGGTACTTTTGAACTGTGGTGTTGGAGAAGACTCTTGGGAGTCCCTTGGACTGCAAGGAGATGTCAACCCAAAAGGAAATCAGTCCTGAATATTCATTGGAAGGACGGATGATGAAACTGAAGTTCCAATACACTGGCCAACTGATGTGAAGAACTAACTCATTGGAAAAGATCCTGATGCTGGGAAAGATTGAAGGCGGGAAGAGAAGGGGATGACAGAGGACTATATGGTTGGATGGCATTACTGACTCAATGCACATGAGTGTGAGGAAGCTCTAGGAGTTGGTGATGGACAGGAAAGCCTGGCATGCTGCAGTCCATGGGGTTGCAAAGAGTCAGACACGACAGAGGTACTGAACTGAGCTGATACATACATACTTATTCCAGATGCATTTTACTCACTGCCATGGAGGCTTCCCAGGTGGCACTAGTGCAAACAACCTGCTTGCCAATACAGATGTGAGACCCAGGTTTGACCCTTCGGTGGGGAAGACCCCCTACCAAAGGGATAGGTTACCCACTCCAGTATTCTTGCCTGGAGAACCCCCATGGACAGAGTAGCCTGGTTGGCTACCGTCCATGGTGTCACAAAGAGTTGAGCAGGACTGAGCAACTAAGCACACACATACTCATCCCGCCTCTCCCTGCTCTGATGTGGGGAAGGGTTCTTCTTACCTGCCAGGGGCCTGGCTACTGGGGAGTGCATGCATGGGTGTGCATGATGAACCCTGGGGTGAGCCCAGGAGGGGGACCCCCAACCCCAGTTCCCTATTCCTGCAGCCTGAAAGATGATGCTGTTAAAGTGCTCAATCCAATATGCCAGTAAATTTGGAAAACTCAGGAATGGCCACAGGGCTGGAAATGGTCAGTTTTCATTCCAATACCAAAGAAGGGCAATGCCAAAGCATGTTCAAACTACCACACAATTGCACTCATTTCACATGCTAGCAAGGTAATGCTCAAAATTCTTCAAGCTAGGCTTCAACAGTATGTGAAGCAAGAACTTCCAGATGTGCTGGCTGGATTTAGAAAAGGCAGAGGAACCAGAGATCAAACTGCCATTATCCGTTGGATCATAGAAAAAGCAAGAGTTTCAGAAAAACATTTACTTCTTCCTCATTGACCTTGATAAAGCCTTTGACTGTGTGGATTACAATAAACTGTGGAAAATTCTTAAAGAGGTGGGAATACCAGAGCACCTTACCTGCCTTCTGAGAAACCTGTATGCAGGTCAAGAAACAACTGTTACAACTGGACATGGAACAATGGACTGGTTCAAAACTGGGAAGGGAGTACCTCAAGGCTGTATATTGTTACACCGCTCATTTAAATTATATGTAGGGTACTACATGTCTTCCCAACCTAGGAATTGAACCCAGGTCTCCAGCATTGCAGGTGGATTCTTTACCATCTTAGACACCAGAGAAACCCAAGAATACTGTAGGGGTAGCCTATCTCTTCTACAGGGGATCTTCCTGACCCCGGTAATTTAGAACCAGGGTCTCCTGCATTACAAGTGGATTTTTTAAAAACCAGCTGAGCTACCAGGGAAGTCCTATGAAATGCCTGGCTGGATGAATTACAAGCTGGAATCAAGATTGTCAGGAGAAATATCAACAATCTCAGATATGCAGATGATACCACTGTAATGGCAGAAAGTGAAGAACTAAAGAGCCTTTTGATGAAGGTGAAAGAAGAGTGAAAAAGCTGGCTTAAAACTCAACATTCAGAAAACTAAGATCATGCCCTCCAGTTCCATCACTTCATGGCAAAGAGATGGGGAAAAATGGAAACAGTGGCAGATCTAATTTTCTTGGGCTCCCAAATCACTGTAGATGGTAACTGCAGTGAAGAAATTAAAAGACACTTGCTCCTTGGAAGAAAAGCTATGACTAACCTAGACAGTGTATTTCTCAGGAGGCAGGTATGGTGGTATGGTATTCCCATTTCTTTAAGAATTTTCTACAGTTTGTTATGATCCACACAGTCAAAGGCTCTGGTGTAGTCAATAAAGTACAGGTAGATGCTTTTCTGGAACTCTCTTGCTTTTTCAATGATCCAATGGATGTTGGCAATTTGGTCTCTGGTTCCTCTGCCTTTTCTAAATCTAGTTTGAACATTTGTTTTTTTTTTTTTTTTCATTTATTTTTATTAGTTGGAGGCTAATTACTTTACAATATTGTAGTGGTTTTTGTCATACATTGACATGAATCAGCCATGGATTTACATGTATTCCCCATCCTGATCCTTGGAAGTTCATGGTTCACATACTGTTGAAGCCTGACTTGGAGAATTTTGAGCATTCCTTTGTTAGTGTGTGAGATGAGTATAATTGTGTGGTAGCTAGAACATTGTTTGGCATTGCCTTTCTTTGGGGTTGGAATGAAAACTGACATTTTCCAGTCCTGTGGCTACTGCTGAGTTTTCCAAATTTGCTGGCATATTGAGTGCAGTGCTTCCACAGCATCATTGTTTAGGATTTGAAATAGCTCAACCAGGATTCGATCACCTCCACTAGCTTTGTTCACAGTGATCCTTCCTAAGGCCCACTTGACGTCACATTCCAGGATGTCTGCAGGTCAAGAAGCAACAGTTAGAACTGGACATGGGACAACAGACTGGTTCCAAATCGGAAAAGGAGTATATCAAGGCTGTATATTGTCACCCTGCTTATTTAACTTATATGCAGAGTACATCAGGTAAAATGCAGGGCTGGGTGAAACACAAACTGGAATCAAGATTGCTTAGAGAAATATCAGTAACCTCAGATATGCAGATGATACCACCCTTATGGCAGAAAGTGAAGAAAAACTAAGGAGCCTCTTGATGAAAGTGAAAGAGGAGAGTGAAAAACCTAGCTTAAACCTCAATATTCGGAAAACTAAGATCATGGCATCCTGTCTTATCACTTCATGACAAATAGCTGGAAAAACAATGGAAACAGTGAGACTTTATTTTCTTTTGCTCCAAAAGCACTGCAGATTGTGACTGAGGACATGAAATTAAAAGACACTTGCTTCTTGGAAGGCAAGCTATGACCAACCTCAGTTCAGTTCAGTCGCTCAGTTGTGTCTGGCTCTTCGTGGCCCCATGGACTGCAGCATGCCAGGCTTCCCTGTCTATCACCAACTCCCAGGGCTTACTCAAACTCATATCCATTGAGTCGGTGATGCCATCTAACCATCTCATGCTCTGTCATCCCCTTCTTCTCCCACCTTCAATCTTTCCCAGCATCAGGGGCTTTTCAAATGAGTCAGCTCTTTGCATCAGGTGGCCAAAGTATTGGAGCTTCAGCTTCAGCATCAGTCCTTCCAATGAATATTCAGGACTGATTTCTCTTAAGATGGACTGGTTGGATCTCCTTGAAGTCCAAGGGACTCTCAAGAGTCTTCTCCAACAACACAGTTCAAAAGCCTCAATTCTTTTGTGCTCAGTTTTCTTTATAGTCCAACTCTTACATCCATTCATGACTACTGGAAAAATCATAGCTTTGACTAGTCCGACCTTTTTTGGCAAAGTAATGTCTCTGCTTTTTAATATGATGTGTAGGTTGGCCGTTACTTTGCCAACAAAGTCCATCTAGTGAAAGCTATTGTGTTTCCCGTAGTCAGGTATGGATGTAGAAGTTGAACTATAAAGAAAGTTGAGCATAAAAGAATTGAGGCTTTTGAACTGTGGTGTTGGAGAAGACTCTTGAGAGTCCCCTGTACTGCAAGGAGATCCAGCCGGTCTATCCTAAGGGAAATCAGTCCTGAATATTCATTGGAAGGACTGATGCTGAAGCTGAAACTCCAATACTTTGGCCACCTGATGCGAAGAACTGACTCATTTGAAAAAACCCTGATGCTGGGAAAGATTGAAGGTTGGAGGAGAAGGGGAGACAGAGGATGAGATGGTTGGATTGCATCACCAACTCAATGGACATGAGTTTGAGTAAGCTCCGGGATTTGGTGATGAACAGGGAAGTCTGGCATGCTGCAGTCCATGGGGCCACAAAGAGCCAGACACGACTGAGCGACTGTACTGAACTGAACTGAGACAGTGTATTAAAAAGCAGAGACATTATTTTCCCTTTAGAGGTCCCTATAGTCAAAGCTATAGTCTTTTCAGTAGTCATGTATGAATGTGAGAGTTGGATCATAAAGAAGTCTGAGCGCCAAATAATTGATTGTTTCTAAGTGTGATGCTGGAGAAGAGTCTTGAGAATCCTTTAAAAGCAAAGAGTCAAACATGACCTGGCAATTGAAAAACAATCAGCTGTATGTACCTACTCTTTAAAAATCTAAGGACATAGCTGGGGTTATAAAATCTCTTGAAGGAAAATCTCATCGATACAGCCCACATGTCACTTGCAAAACATTCTAGGTCAATAGAGCTATAGTTACTGTATTGACATTTTTGCATCTATCTCATCCATTGTTCATTTTTATTAGGAAAAGTGCTCATAAATCAGGATTTCTATTTTCATAGGCATTTACTTTTACTGTTTGTTATCACAGAATCAGAGCACTTAAAGTCATGTCTTTAGTGATTAATCTTTACACAGAAAAATGGTTGTTCCTCCCTTGAGAAATTACTAAGTATCAGGAGACTCTGACTTCTAAAGCCTTCCAATGTATAAATAGAACTGGGAAAGAGAGAAATCAGGGCACAAAAACATGAAATGGAAGCTAAATCTCTTTTTCCAAACTCTAAAAAAACCAAGTGTAGCAGCATGTTGGCCTCCCTGGATTACCAGATGGATTAGTTAATGTTTAGCAAAGAATTTTAAAAAATGAAAGCCACCACAGAAGAGATAAATCTTTCTATTAATCCAGTTGAAATTCTTTCTTGCTTTTTTCATGCTACATTAGTCTTTGACACAAATTACACACACACACAGGCAAATAATCTTCCACGGAAGACATTTTCATTCATCTATCACATTATCAAAATCACACTGGGAATCAAAAGGGCTTGCCTGTGTGGAGTCTATTGCCATCATGAAGTTCATGTTTAACATATCGGGCCAACATGACAATCTCTAGGGGATCAGCACTTTCCTTGATTAGTTGAGAGGGAGTCAAAGAAAACCCTTACTAACATGCCAGTATAGTGCTCCATTATATTTGCTCCTACAAATCAATTATAATGTAGCAGGCAAGTTAAACTATGAGTTAAGGCCAGATTCTAAAGAATTCATACTCACCCCCAACTTTTCATAAAGCTACTAAATTTGATTCTTTCACAGATCATACAAAATTTAGTTTAAAAAATGTGGGGACTAAAATCCAAGTGAATGGTAGGTACCCAAAGCTATTAGTCTGGAATTGCCCTTCCCACCTCTTTCCTCCTGATTTTGGCCTTCCTCCCCATTCCTTCAGGGTTGGGAAATGAACGTTATCAACAGTGATCAGGTTGAGGGTCAAGGAGTGGGGTTATTCTTTCCCACTACTCTCGAGCCTCAATGGATAAATGGGTGAAAGCAAGGATAGGTATATTTCAGTGGTGTTTCTCTATTCTTTCCCCTACAAATGTTATTGTTAAAAATTACAATTAGTACAGCATGTGCTGAAGGCTTGACCGTTGCTTTTTCCATTTTGGGTCTGGGTCATCCTTGCATCCTCCCACAGTAAGTCTTGCTTTTGCACAGTGTCCTGGCCAATGCTGTGTGCTTACCAACTTAGTGAAGACTCCTGTGATGATCAGACTTTACAGGGAGATGGCACAGTTTTGTCAGACATCATACCCACAGCCTGCTTCTTATAAATGTATTTTAAAAGTTGCATTTCTCTTTCTTTTGAAATAATGGATCTAGGGCAATGGTCCACAATGGCTGCTAAAATTTTCAAAGGCTGATTAAGATGGATCAGCCTGACAACACCAGAACCAACTTTAGTGTCACACAGCAGAAAAGCAGACATTTTCGTGATGGAAGTACAATAAACCTTTTACAAAGCACTCAAGCCGGGGGGTGGCAGGTGGGGGGGGGTGGGGGTGGAGGGGAATCAGAGACTGATCTGACCAAGCCTCTAGGTCTAGCCTCTTAGAGTTTATAGTAAATACAGGAAACAAAAATACAAGTCAAATGATAACCTTGGCATAACAATCAGCACAATCCAGAACGTGGGAAACTCTAAATAAAATGACCCAGTTATGTCAATAAATATACTGCAAGGAAAAAACAAAAGGAAGTAAGAGGAACTATAGATCTAAAATGACTTAAGAGACTTCTCAAGCAAATTAAATGTGTTGATTTGGTTTAATTTCTGATTTGAGCAAAACAACTGTTGAAAACATTTGTAAGATAATTATTAGAGAAATTTAATCACCGCTTGGATATATGGTGATATTTAAAAATCATTAATATTTTAGAGTAATAACTGTCTAGATTATACTTTTTAAGAGTTTTCTTTTAGCAATTCATACTAACACATGTACTTATAAGATGATAAGTTGTCTGAGATTTGCTGCAAAATAACCATGTAGGATTGAGGTGGGAGAGTGGAAACAGAGATGAAATGAGGCTGGACAGATGTTGACGATTTGTGAACCTGGGTGCTGAGCATGTGGGTTCCTTATGCTATTCTCTCTACCTCTGTAAAGATTGTACATTTTTTATAATAACCACTTTTTAAAAAGAAAATTAGGGGCATGGGAAACAATTGAAATAGAAACATTTTCAATTTCATATCTAGCTGCAGCTAGAACTACAGAATATTTGCAGCTATGTGTGGCATTATTCATGTTGGCTTTAAGCTCTCTTTTTGGCTTTGCCATGTGTGTTGTCTTCAGTCTCTTTTTGCATTCTAAAATTTCACTGTTGTATTAAAAAGGGAAATAGAAAGAATGTTTTTTAAAGTTATAATCTCAAAGAAATTTTTTAGATCGGTATTTTAAGTGTATTCACTGTGAGTTTTAAAAAGGAGCTTCTGAAACAAAAATAGTTTTAAAATGGGAATAGAACTAAAACGAATCCTTTAATACTATAGAGTTATGGTTATTTACCCCAAATCGTAAATAGCTCCTTTTAAAATACATTCATCCTAAGTGGAAACTGGTAGATACCCTCTATCTTGTAGTTCATTTGAATTCAGATTAATATTGCTAATAAATTGTTTAAATTTGGAAAGCTGGCATAACATTGCAATTATTTTAACCTTAAAGGAAGCCATTTGGAATCACTCCAAAACTAATTACATTTGGCAGGGAGGTGCTAGTAGAACCAGTTATAATCATTAACAAAAATATTTATTTTTAACCCATTGACTTGTGTATTACTTTCTAAACAATCATCTTGTTTAATTCTTATTAAATTTCAGAAGCTCAGTAATCTATTGAAAATCTGCCTTGCTAGGTCTCTCTCTCTTTTAAAAAACAAGAGTGAAACAAATTATTCACAAATATTCTATGAATTCTGTTAAAGGGAAGAAATGACATGCTAACAAAATGGAATATATAGCATTGGACTCCAGAAATTTAACTTAAGCAGTTTTGTCATTTATTTTCATTGGTTAGCCTAACAGGATAAATTAAAGAGGCATTCTAACAGAAAAAGGAGGGGGAAGATAAGCTCACAGAAG